>NC_054059.1:82615267-82761511 GCF_017639655.2 Falco naumanni
CTTTGTACAAGGCATGTAGCGATACGGAATAGGGGAAATGGCTTCTAAACAAGAAAGCAGGGGGAGATCCAGACTAGGTATAAGGAAAAAAATTGTTTACAATAGAGGGTGGTGAAAGCCATCTGGCACAGGCTTGCCAGAGAGCTGTGTTAGATCCTTCCCTGCCCCCATTCCTGAAAATGTTCAAGGTCAGCCTGGGACGGGGCTCTGAGCACCTGATCCGCTTGAAGATGCCCCTGCTCATGGCAGCCCAGCGGGCTTGGGCTAGGTGGCCTCTTCTGGTGGGTTGATCCTGGCTGGGAGCCAGGTGCCCACCACAGCCACTCTATCACTCCCCCTCCTCGACTGGACAGTGGAGAGGAAATGTAACAAAAGGCTACGGAAGGCTTGTCGGATCCAGATAAGGGCAGGGACCGATCATTCATCAGTTATGGTCACAGGGAAAACACAGACCTCGACCTGGGGAAATTAACTTATTACCACTCAAGAGTAGGTTAATGAAAAAAAGGCTAGGCGTGTCATCTTGGAGCTGGCCAGCTGCTGGCTCCATCAGACTATGGGGGAAGCTTCTAGCATTTTCTCACCCAGAATCCATCCCTGTAGCCCCCCCCTGCCACCAAAATCTGGCCATGCAAACCCAACACACCTTTAAAGGTCCCTTCCAACTCAGACCATTCTGTGATTCTAGGACGTAATTTGTGTGGGGAACTAAAGCATTCAGGATATGTTTGAGGGTTGCAAACGCATGCATGGACTTAATCAGGTGACTGTAAAACGGCAGGGAAAGCCCCAGCCCTGGTACAACCTAATCTTAAACTGCCCAACTGGGAGTAATCTAAGCAAACACTCAAACCCACACCTGGGTTTTGCATTGAAAGGAAAAAGGTGATTCATTTCAGGGTGAAAATGTTAAAAGATTAGGGAGCAACAGGGACTACAATGCAGCAGGATGAGTCCGAGATGAACTACAGAGTGCAGCTTGGCAGGTGCCGGTCACCTGAGAGCAGGTCATAGAGCCAATTATCAAAAAGGTCTCACTGCGCAGCACCACCAACCCCTGGTGAGCAAAACCAGCGCTGAGCACCCCACCCAGGAAAGCAGTGATCCCACACAGAACTGCTCTTTGACTTTCTCAAGCCTGCCCTGGGGCATGCCATGAAGATAAATGCAGGCAAAACTTTTCATTGGAAGCCAAAACAGAAGGGCAGGCATCCCAGGAGCATTGCAATGTGCATGTTGTAGCAGGGATGTCTCACCCCATCATCCCTCTTCTGCTGGAGTTGTATTTTTTCTTTCCACCTCATCTACAGCTTTGCTATGGCTATTGCCAGCACTCAGCTGAGTGTTCCCACTTCTCCCATGTGAGTAATGATGGAAAGACGGTTGGAAGAGGAAAAGCTATGGCATGACCTCCATTTCACAGCCACCAAGCATCCCTGGAGATTTCACAAAATCACAGAATGGTTTGGGTGGGAAGGGACCTTAAAGACCATCCAGTTCCAATCCCCTGCCATGTGCAGGGATGCCTTTCACCAGCCCAGGCTGCCCCCAGCCCCCGTCCAGCCTGGGCCTTGAGCCCTGCCAGGGATGGGGCACCTACAGCTGCTCTGGGCAACCTGTGCCAGTGCCCTCAGTACCTTCACAGCTAAGAATTTCTTCCTAATATCTAGTCTAAATCTATTATCTTTTAGTATCCACCTTCTTCACCCAGGAGGTTTTCCCTCATCACTGTGCAAATGCTGCTCTCCCATGTGCTGGCAGATTAGTGCTGGGATGTGCTGAAGCTTCACCCAGGCTGGAGTGATCTTATTGGATCTGGAAAGACGCACTCGTGGGCTGCCTCTGCTGCAATCCTCTCCCAGCAGAACAAGCAGTCCTTCTGTTTCCCTTGTAAACCCATTAAAAAACAAGTGAAGCAAAACCCACATAAACAAGTTGACGCAGAGACTGGAAAGGTGAAACAGGTACTCCACACTCATAAATTAACCCCCTCCTGGGATCATGGTGACTTTACAGCTGACCCAATTGCCGTAGTTTCGGCACAGTTCAGTCCAGGCTGTGTAAGCCTCTCCCAGGCATTTCCCAGGCATCGTTCAAGGGCCCAGAGACCACTCCTGAAAGGCCATTTGGGTGCAAGTGCCTCTTTTCCAGAACCGAAAGGTTTTAGTGCTGGCAGCTGGTTCAAGGCTGTACTGTCTTTAGGCTGAAAATCTTGGGGAAAATCATCCTCTCCTGCACGCTTGCACGTCCGCAGCAGCAAAATCAGGGGTTCTGCCCTGAACATAAGCCCAGATACCGGGCAGTTGGCAGCAGCACTTCTATTTTTTCCTCCCACTTCGCTCATTTTTACCTCCACAGGGGTCAGTTTGGTGGTAGCATAAAAACAGCTCTCAGGACTATGAATTCTTTTATTTGATACCACTGTCCTAGCAGTTACAACTGAAAACCATGAGCTCCAGCAATCACCGCCCACCACTTCACAGAGACCTCCCTCGCCCCTCTGCTGCATCGTGCAGCTTCTCAGCTCAGTATCACAGGATGGTTGGGGTGGGAAGGGACCTCCAGAGGCCATCTGGTCCAACCCCACTGCCCAAGCAGGGCCACCTAGAGCCAGTTGCCCAGGACCACATCCAGATGGCTTTTGAAGATCACCAAGGATGGACACTCCACCACCTGCCTGAGCAACTTGTGCCAGTGCTCAGGTGAGGAAGAAGCAGAGGGAGGAAGACGCAGAGAGAAGAGAGAGTGGGCCTTGGATGAGGCGAGACGAGGAGAAGGCAGCAGAGGGGCTGGCATGAAGAGTATGCTGGTATGAGATGGTAAAAGACCTTGTTGCAGCTTGATAGTTTGGAGAGTGCTGTGACACTCAGGTACCCTCACAGTATAAAAGTGTTTCCTGATGTTCAGAGGGAACCTCCTGTGTTTCAGCATGTGCCTGCATGGGAGGGAGCAGTAGCCTCTGGTCCCATCTTTTCTACTTTGAAGGTAGAACTTCCATCCTTGAAAGAGATCTCCATCCGTGTGATCTCCATCATTGGGCACCCACACCTGGCCACCCACAGTGGTGCTCCCACTGCTTTGAGCTCCCCACTTTCTTCAGCTTAGGCTCCTTGGGCTTGGCTTGGCTAGGCTCAGCTCAGCTCAGTTTGGCTATGCTAGTCTCGGTTTCACTCAGCTCAGCTCGACTTGGCTCAGCTTGGCTTAGCCAGGCTCAGCTCGACTTGGCCAAGTTTGGCTAGGCTAGCCTAGGCTCGACTTGGCTCAGCTCAGCTAGGCTAGGCTCTGTTAGGCTAGGCTAGGCTAGGCTTAACTCGGCTCAGCTTGGTTTGGCTAGGCTAGTCTTGGCTTGGCTTGGCTTAGTTTAGCTTAGCTTAGCTCGGTTAGGCTAGGTCGGCTTGGCCATGATAGAAAGCTTAGAAATAACTAGATTAATGGGATATGGAAAACTCTGAATAATTAAAATTCTCACTGTATGTACAAAGAGGAGCTTCACAGTATGACTTTGCAAATTAGGCCAGGTCCTGGGGCCCTTTGTACTGATAAGTTGGACCTGGGATGCTCTGTGTGCTGATAAGAAGACACTGGTATGCAAACATCTGTGCCTTGAGATAGGAAAACTGGATCTTTTCAGTTTGGAAGAAACTCGACACACAACTGAGTCTGCACAAAGAGTGAAGGTGAAAAGTTCAGAGTGAGGGAGACTACTAAGCCTTCATCCTCAATGACCCCCACGACCACCACCAGGAGACAGTGCGAAAGCGCAAATGGGAGGAAACTTATGTTAATTACTTCTTGGTAGACTAATTATCCTAACCCAACCTATTCTCAGGCATCTATTGAATATGTATGAATGTATACTTTGAATCACACATGCACAAAGAAGTCAGGGCAGCAGGTGCTTTTGGAATTACCCACCCTGATGAACGCCGGTGAATTAAACATACCTGCTTTACAACCTATCCTGAGCTATAAAGTTTAATTCCGCATGTCAGCCAGGCTCATCTAGACTTCCTCGGCTTGGCTTGGCTTGTCTAGGCTAGGCTAAACTCCACTTGGCTCAGCTCGGCTTGGTTAAGCTAGGCATGGTTCGGCCAGGCTCAGCTAGGCTAGCCTAGGCTCAGCTCAGCTTGGCTTGTCTAGGTTAGGGTCAGCTCGGCTCAGCTAAAATCAGCTCGGTTCAGCTTTGTTTGGCTAGGCTAGGCTCAGCTGGCTCAGCTCAGCTCAGCTTAGCTCGGCTCGGTTAGGCTAACCTCGGCTCAGCTAGGCTCAGCTTGCTTTGGCTAGGCTAGCCTAGCCTAGGCTCAGCTCGGGTAAACTCGGGTCGGCTGGGCTCAGCTCGGCTTGGATAGCCTCTGCCTGGTTCAGCCGGGCTAGGCTCGGCGCTGCCAGGCTCGGCTGGGCCCGGCGGGGTGAACTCTGCTCGGCTCGGGCCGCGGGGCCACCCCCGGGCGGGGCGCGCATGCGCGGGGGGCACCCGCTGGCAGCGGCGCTGCCGGAGGCGGCGGGCCGCGGGAGTGGGTGGTGGCGGCGGCGGCGGGGAGAGCGCGGGCGGTGAGTGCGGGCGCAGCCCCGGTCCCCCCCCCCCGCGGGCAGCTCCCCTCCACCGGGGACACTCCGCCGAGGGTCCCGTGCGGGACCCAGCACGGGGGCTTCTGCTGCCCGCTGGGCTCCGGCGTCCCCGCGTGGGTACCGCAGCTCGCGGCACCGCGCTCCGCCGCATCCCCGGCGCGGCGGGAGCATCCTTCCGCGGGGCTGGGTCACGCAGGGGCCGGTGCACGGGCAGCACCCCAGCGGCCACCCCCGGGGGGGTTCCCCGCGCGGGTAAAGCACGCGTGGAGCTGGAGGCACAGTGGGACGCGAGATCTTTACCCCACACGCACCCCACGCACAACCGTGGTCCGTCTAGCCGGGGTCGGTCCCGCGGCCGGGTGGGCAGCAGAGGAAGAGCGTCAGGAGGGGAGGGACGCATGGGGACAAATTTTCTTTTGCCATAGATTGCCCTCACGCTCTCGTGACCTGCACCTCAAGGACTTCGAGGAGGAGAGAGGTGGGCATCGGTTTTCCTCCGTGTTTGTTTCTAATAGCCGTGGGTGGGTTTTCCTTTCGTGACATTGACCCCTGGGGTGTTCCGGAGGCCGCGGCAAGGAAACGCATAGTTCAGCCATGAGCTGGGTGAAGAACCAGCTCCTGTTGTTTGCTTTGGAGCTGCTACCTGCCCATTTCACTTGACGCGCCCCAGCTCGTGGCCTCAAAGCGTCCATGAAGGGTTGTTCCCTGCTTATCTTCTCCAGGATGCTTCAGGGGCTGTTGGTTGTGTTGCCTCTATATCCCATCTGGATTTTTTCCTGGCTGAAAATGCCATGAGCATCTCGCTTTTTGAGGGGAAAAAGAAGTTGTAGTCTTGAACTGTTCTGGTTAGCACCGACAAAAATATATATCCATCTAAAATTGGGTAAACATTTAACAGTCGTTTGCTCTGCATCAAACTAACTCATCTCCGGCATGAGCAGGGTTGGATACGGAGCCTCCCAGTAGCTGTGCTGGGGTGGGAAGTGCTGCAGATGCACTGGCACTGGGTATGCAGGACTGGTGGTCCCAGACCCGATGTTTGTTCAATAACTGTGCAGCTCTGGTGGTTCATCCCTTGGCTGGAGCACACGGCTTTATACTGCACTGTGGGATGGGGACCTGCATTTGTTGTCAGAGGCTGTAGGATCATCGCTTCAGAGCTGGGAAATAACCTCGGCACACTTGAGGTGCGGTTATTTGGGGGGATTGCCAGCTGTGGCAGCCAAATAGGGGTTAGGAGGAGGATGTGTGTGATGCCACGCTGGCATTGGTTGTTGAAAAAGAGTGAAGTCACGAAAAGGTCATGAAAAAGGATGAAGCACTTACGCAGTGCTCCACCGGAGTGAAATCCTGGGGGTCTGAAGTCTGATTTTGCTCTGCTGGGGCAGGGAGGGGATGGGCAGCCGTGAATTATACCATCGACCCGTGCTCCTGCCTTTGTGTGGGGTTCAGGGGAGTGAGACATGTTACAAACAATTCCTAGAAACCCACCGGCTTGTCGGGCCAAACCACAAGCCGTTACACATTTCCTCCAGCTCAGCTGGTAAAAGATGTGTGTTAACAGCCCTGCTCGCTGCAGGATTTCCTTTTTTCTGGGCATCATTGCTTTTATTTTATTTACACTGAAGCTGCGGCCGGAGCCTCTGGCTATGAGGGTTGTGTTCCTCTGGCCGCAGGGAGGGATGGCCAGTGTGAGCGATATGCCAGCGGCACAGGCAGAGGCTGAGGACAGGGGAGCTGCCATTGCCAGGTCACGTGTGTATGCTTGCAGCTACTTGCACATCTTGAGTCACGCACCAGCTTAATTTTTAGCTGCCAGTGTACATGATAACCCCCGCGCCTGGGGTCAAGCCAGGCCCTTTAGTTGCAGTATCCATTTATGCTAAAGAAATTCCTCCAGAGGAACAGATTCCCAGAAAGGCTCCTGGAGGCTCTGCGTTTGGTCTGCAGCTGTACACGTGTGGCCATACCTTACATCCTCTATCCTTGGGGCACAGGCAGTACCAAGTGGAAGCTTGCTCCCAGTTGCTTTTTTTTCCCCCCAGTAAATCTTTGGGATCGAATAGGGATGTAAGCAAGCAGACACAGCACAGTCTGCATCTCTTGTTTGGGGGGGGGCAATCTGCCACCTGGCTCTTGCTGGCCCTTGCTTCACAGCCCCCTGGAAGGGTGGCACTGCTGTCATTGCAAACCTAGAAGCTTGCTAGGAGAGGCCACGGGTTGAATAGGAGGAGGTCCTGGATGGGGACAAAGACTTTTAGTGCAGGGAAGAGGAGAGCTTGAAGCCCCAGGGGCTTGGCACAGAGCTGCAGTCTCTCCCCGGCAGCCTGCTCTCTACCCACAGCAGCAGTGGTGGTGTGCATGATTTATATACATTTTTTTCTAATGACCGAAGCTCTAAAATCCACAACATTAAAAAAATGTTTTTGTGCAAGAGGCTTTTGTGGATGACAGCAAAGCTAAGCAGCCTCAGGCCATAGGCTCTGGGAGATCTTTTGGCAACGGGGTCTGGACCCTCAAACTGCACACAACCAGTCTGGTTTGGTTGCTCTGCCTGCAGGCGAATGGTTCCTGGGCTGTCCCATCAGCAGATAGATCTGAGCAGGGAGGGATTTGCTGGCTTGTTGAGGTCTCCCTGTGCTAGCAGGAGTTCCTGTCTCCAGCAGATCTGCACTGAAAGATTTGTCCTGTTGGTGGGTGCTAGTTCTGTGTCTTTAGGAAAGGCACAAGGTAAGTGACCTCTTACATTGGCAAACTGGCTGCAGAGGTGCTGTGCTCACAGGGTGTGCACGCAGCTACTCAGGTGTGGAAGGGAAGGACACCATATCTCATGGAGCTTGCAGGAGGAAATTTGGGAGGTGAGAGTGCGATGCAACGAATCCAGGCTCCTTTTTCAGTCAATGGGGAAAAAAACCCTAGTCACTTCTCTGGCACAATTCCAGCTTTGGCATCTGAAATGGATCAGTCAACCCACTCCATTGGTGGTCCCTGCATGATTGAATATAGCAGGCAGGCACTGATGTGAGTGGCTGGACCAAAACCATGCCCAGGATTGTGCTAACACTTCAGCAGCCTGATGGTAGCAGGTCATTGATTGGGACTGTGTCCTGGTCTTGTTTCATTACTGGTGTACTCAAAGCTTGTAATCATGGGTGTTCCACGCAGGGATCTCACATCCACCCAAAACTGAGCCCCAAAGCACTGGGGGCTGTGTTAGTTGTGTGTGGGAAAAGAAAGTGGTGAGCTGATCTGGAAAATGCAAACAGCAAAGGTTTAGTGAGATCAGGAAGGAAAACTGCAGATTATTACCTTGATCTTGAGCAATTTTTGATATGGGAGGGATGGATTTGCCTGAGGAGATAATTCTCACCCAGGGTCTATGGGTAGAAATAATGAACATTAACATTTTTGCATCTGCCTAGTACTGTAGATGGGTTTGGTTTTTTTCATGCACTGAGTGTATTGACTGTGTTATAAGTAGCATCACCATGGTTTAACTGTGGTTAGGCATGAAGAAACTGCAGCTGTGTTTATCTCGTCAGATCAGAAATGTGCCACGGTGACCCACACCATTGCCCAGCATGGTCTGGGAGTTAGCACAGTCCAGAAATTATTCGCAGATGACAGTTTGCATGTGGCCACTCATTTCAAGGGTGCAGCAGCACGACAGTGGTTGGCTGATCTCAGAACTGAACACTCAGTGCTGTCAAAATCAGACCCTCACACATGATGTCTGGCTCAGGGTTTGGACTCTCATAATAAAGCCAGCAGCCTCACAAAAGTCTTCCATTTCCTAACTTTGGATTGCCACTGCCCTGCTTTGCTCGCCCAGACACCTCAGGGGCTCCTCCATGGTGGGATTGTGTGGATCCCCTCAGCTTTGCTGCAGGGACACAGTATTTGCCAGCAGCTTTGTTTTGTTCTGCCCCCTCCAAGCACAGCGTTCATTGCACCGGCTCTGCTGCTCTCATCACCTGGACCCGTCCCAATGCGTAGGCAATGCCGAACCCATGTCAAGAGGCACTTGCTGCTTAGCACGGCTGAGCTGGCTGCCAGCCCGGCTTGCTTCCAGGCCAGAAATCGCAGGGGACTGACACTGCCATGGCTTCCATGGGGGATCCTGCCATCTCCCGCTGGCTTTAATGGCTCATCTCGCGGCGTCACGAGACGTTCGTTTCCTGATTAATATATGCTTGGATGAACCCTGCTTCAGCTACACACTGTTTGCATGTTATATACAGAAAGGTAGAATTTGAGCCATTTTCTTTTATTTGAAACTTTCCACAAGGTTACTTTGACCTTTTTTCTTAACAGATGAGGTTATTTTAAGGCTTGCCCTTCAATGTCTCCAGTAAATCACTTCACACCACCTTTTACCCTCCAGAGCATCCTAAGTTGTGCAGGTCCCTGTTGGATGAGTGCTTGTAATACACCCATTGAGCTGATGTAGATGTAACTGGGTACGTACACGTGTCAAGGGAAATGAAATATTCTGTGCAATGCACTGTTAAGTAGTCCCAGCACTGCCTGGTGCCTTACAGTGGTGCATTAAGAACATATCTTGTTCTCATTAAGCAGGCGAGGATTGGCATCCCCATTTTTAATAGATGAGGAGGTGTAAGTCAAATGTACAGAAGTCCCAAGCACCTGACCTCTCTCTGGTTGTGGGAATTTCCACTTCTTCAATGCTGGAGTGTAGATCAGCCCTTCATACCCTGCTGCCTGCTCAGGCACGGCTTGTTTCTGACCTCTGCGACACCTGTGTAAATCCCAGTAACTCCCAGTGGAGGGAATCTGAGCGCTGTGTTCATCTGTTACAGTTAGGAGGAAGGTTAGCACCTAAACCTTTGTCACCAGAAGGAAGCAGATAATACTAAGACTACATAGGAGTTCCTGCTTGAGCCAGTCTCTGGTCTCTTAGTTTCTCATCCCTAGTGGAGCCTTTTGAAAACACCAGGCAGAATGGGATGGAGGAGCTGGCACTGGGCTCCCAAGCTGTCTTTCAAAGTTTGCCCTGAGCCCTCGGCAAGTGGTTTAGTTATAGGAGGAGATGCTTGTGTTCAGGGAGGACCAGCCTGCAGGCAGCAGGCTTTGGGAAGGGTCTTACTGCCTCTGAGCTGGGTGCAGCCTTGGTGAAACCTCTCCTAGCCCTGGGAGAGGCAAGCTGAACTGCCCTCTGCCATCCTGGTGCTGTAGGAGCCTCGACACCAAAGTTAACCCCATGTAGGAAGGGGTCAGAATAAAAACCCAGGTTTCAAAATGACCTGGAGTCCCTCCAGGGACTTCTGCTCAATTCCCAGATGAGAGGAATTCAGGAATTAATCACCTGCAGCTCTCAAAACCACTCTGTTGCCCACTGCTGCACGATCACTGCTGTTATTTTGATGCTGTTCACAACCACTTTTTCTTTTTTTTCCTATTTTAAATACAACACATTTCTTAAAGACTTCCCCACAGCTGAGTTCCCCAGTCCTCTCTGCTTTGTTTAGCAGGAATTACTGCCTTTTTGGAAGCCTGTGTAAACCTCTGATGCCTGAGTACAAGTCTGCAAGCAAATATATCACATTGGTACAGCCTGAGTCCCAGACAGTTAATGCAGAGGCCAGACCGGTGGGAAAATCGGCTGTCCTCTGTAGGAAATTTTCTCATTCAAACCCCTCCATCAGACTGTGCCCAAAAAGCGAAAGAGGTGGGAAAAGCTTGGGTTTCCAATTACTCTCTTCAAAAGAGAAAAATTGGAACAGGATCGTTCTCCTCCTGTGCTGCAGTTCTTATTGTGGCTGTAATGATACAGCCTGGCCATCATCCACTCCCTCCTTCTCGCCTTGCAGCTCCCTCCCTGAACAAATGATACTTGGTTGCTGTTAATTGGGAGCAGCCAAAATAACTGAATCCCCCGGAGATGGGGAGTGAGGACAGAATCTCAACGAGACGCCCTGCTAATGAATGTGGCTTTCAGCCGCTCCTACGCCCCCGTGAAGGGAAGAGAATAGGGGCTCTGTGAAAGTGAAACAGCCAGTGCTGACCTCGGATTTCTGGGTTGGTTGGTTTTTGGTGGGTTTTTTTCTTCTCTTTTCTAACGTTAATTGCTCGTTGCTTTGTCTATCACATGATCGCTGGAAATTGCCAACTTGTTCTCACTCATTAATGTCACAGGTTTGGTTTAAAATAAGCACTCTACCACGTTCCTGATTTAGCGTTGTTTATCCAAGTATCAGATGTCTTTCTTGTGATTTTGGACTATTATTTTGAAAAATCTCTGACCCTCCCTCAGCCTGTTAAAAACTGGCATTTTGCAGCTATGAAACCCTGCCTGGAAGAATCTCTTCCATCTGCTGCTGTCAGGAAGATCTGCAGCGTCTATCCTCTCCCTAGCTCTACTCAAAGGCAATGCTCGCTGTATACACTGAGCTCTCGGGATGAGAGACCATGGCAAAATCCTGGCACTAACACACCGTACAAGCCGGAGCCAGCCTGTGCCTGGTACAGAAGCTGCCTGTTTCTCTCATATCCTTGTCAGCATGCAAAGTAGGCAGGCCATGGATGGTGGAAGGGGCGATGTGCCCCTCACTTTGGCATGCATCTGTATGCCCAGGCTTTGCTATCGTCTTCCTGCATGTGCTGTGGTTGCCTTTGCTCTTTATGGGTAGGTTTCAGCATATTGATGCCTCTGCAGGAGATGACCGCTCTGTCCCTTCTCCTGTGAGCTCTCCTGCCCAGCCTGTGCTGCTTCTGAGCTGATTTTTCAGTTCCTGATGTCCAGGCGTCCACAATAGTGTTAGTTTGTGTTTTCCATGAGGTGAGGAGCTTCACCATGCCTTTTCTCCTTGTGCCTCACCACCATGATCTCCATCTCCCAACATCAGTGCCTAAATAACTTTTTGTAGGATTTTCCAGCATCTTGCTGGGATGAATTGTGATGAAGATTCAACACTAAGTCCCCTGTAGTGGGCCCAAATTCTTGAACCATGCTTAGTTAAAGGGAAGCTGGGAGATTGCAAGCAGGGGTCCAAGCTCTCTTGCTTGGCTTCTATCAGAACAAATGCTGGGAGAGGTGTAAAACACATTATGGCGGGTTAACAGAGAGGGCGGAGGAGCTTAGAACATGCAACGCACTTCAGAGTCTGTACTTGCACATCTGCACAGGGACAACCTGTGCATAAGGCCTGGAGATCATCAGCTGGAGACGGCAGATGTCTTGGTGCTGCGGTGAGGGAGATGCAGCCAGTGTGGGAAGGGAGCTCTTGTCTGTGCACCTAGACAAGGAGATCAAACACTGTCTTAATATAGACACATCCATAAAATCTTCCTGTCCTTCCTACCCCAACGTGCTCAGCCTCCAGCCAATTTCAGACCAGATCATCCAAAGGAGATGTAGGGGAACAGAGGGTGAGTACTACAGTGCTGCATAGCCAGGGATAGTCTCCTTGCTTGGGCTTTGCCTTATGCTGAGGCTGAAGTCTGAATGAGCCTTTCTTTCTCCATCAGCTCCCAAAGAGCCAGAATAGACTGGCTGTACATTAGAACTAGGGAGAGCGGGTTTTCCACACACACATCCTCTCAAAGGAGTGCTGCAGAGTCAAAATTTGACTTACCTCCCTAAATTTTGGCATGTAACCCCACAGGGATACACAAGCTGCTGAATGAACTGCATGTTCTATCACAGAGCTGGACCCTGCAAACCCTTAAGAGAGAAAAAAAGTCTTTGTGAACGTGCACAACATCAGCCCCCCCAGTAAGGGTGCTTCTATCTTCAGTCTTATCTATGAAACTAAAATACCATTTGCAGGGACCATTTTTCCTTCTGTGGCTAAGGCAGCTCCATCTAACTCAGCAGCCAGATTCCCCTGTGGCAAACGGGAGAAAGACCCCAGCCCTGAGATGTGCTAAGGGAGAAAGCCTGGAAAGCGGAGGGAGAGAGAGAATTGCCTGGAAAATTTAACTTAATTATGATAACTCCCATCTGCTAGAATACGGAAGCAATCTGAAAATACTTTGTTATCAGAGGCATCGGGGTTGTGAGAGAAAGTGGAAACTTGTAACCTGCTTCAGAGTCTGCTCTGACTTTTTTATGCTGTCTCTCCCTGGGACTTTGACAGGTCCCGCCTCCCTGCTTTCACTCTCTCTTGGTGTTTAACACTGTCCTGTCCTCTGTCACCAGCCTAGCATGGCTCTCCCATAATGTCCCCAGCAAACTATTCCTCTGCCTCACCTCTGGCAGCAGCTATCTGATGCAACAGAAGAAAAATACACCATTTCCCACACTCAGGCAAAATACTTAACTTGCATTGACATATTTTTGGCCATATCCATCCACTGCAGCTCTGGTTGGGTGCATATAAGCTAAGATGTCAGATCCCACTCCTGGAAACATGTATGTTTTGGCTGCACAGGAGTAGCCACAGCCCTGCAGAGTCTGGTGGGGCTCCATCAGCATCAATTTCAGTTCAAGCATGGGCATCTGTGTGATGAGTTCTCCTCTGGTTTGTGTGGCATAAACACCAGCAGGGAAGAGAAATATCTAGGGGGGAAGGGAAACAGAGGGTATTGAGAATTAATTCAGTGCTGTGAGGTAGTCTCCTGACATTAGGATCCTGCTGTGCCCTGAATCTGAATCTTTCCAGCCAGAGTTTAGCAGCTCTGGAGGTTGCCACAGAGTGGAGCACAGCAGGCAGAGCAGTGCCCAGCACTGGGGTTTGGCTGCTCTGAGCATCCAGGTGCATCCCATCTGGCAGCACCTCAGCATGACTCCATAGATGCTCTCAAGGCTTCGATGCTGTATGCAAACTGCAGCCAGCTCTGATGCAGAGCCTCTCATTTCTTCATCACCTCCCAGTCATGCTGCTTCTTACACATGGAGGGATGAGGGCTGCAGGTCTGGGACTGTGGACTTCTCCCCTTCTCCCCTTCTCCCTCTGCCGTACTCACTGCAGCAGCCCCAGGTGTGCAACCCATGTGCAAGCTGTGTGGCAGTGAAGCCAAGCTTATTTGCAACCTCCGTGATTTGGTTGGGACCCTCTTCACTCAGGTGCAGAAAGGCAGGTTATCCCTTAGAGGAGTAATCACATGCCAATTTTGTCCCTGAGCAGTGTGTTCTGGGGAAAGGGGTGAAAACTCCCCTCTGCAAGTCACTGGGTCCTTTCTTGATATCGAACTGCTTCTTGCATCCAGTCACTGGCAGCTCCTGGCTACTCCTGAACATGCTTAATGCTCAGTGCCTGAGGAGGGCAGGCTTGTGGTGTTGCTGTGCCCATCTGACATAGGCTGAACTGCAGGGCCAGGGCTGTGCCATCCTTCTCCATGCTGAATCTAGGTCTGCCGAGTCAAGAAAAGACCCTTTCCCCTAAGAACAGGACCAGTCTCAGTAGCGCCATGGCTTATCCCGCCCAGGGATGGCAGCATGTTCTTGCCCCCAGTACATGACCATTAATATTTCTTCTTTCTCCCCTTCCCGCAGGGCACGAAGCTGACGTTCCCCAGAGGCAGGCTTAAAGCTGCTGCACACAGCGAGATGACAGCCATCCTGGAGCGGATCAGCACACTGTCCCTCAGTGGGCAGCATCTCAGCCGTCTCCCCAGGCTGCTGGAGGATGGCTTCCCCAAGATGCCTTGCACAGTCAAAGAGTGTGAGGTGCCGCAGCTCTTCCGTGAGCCGTACATCCACACTGGGTACCGTCCCACTGGCCAGGACTGGCGGTACTACTTTCTTAGCCTCTTCCAGAAGCACAATGAGGTGGTCAATGTATGGACTCACCTCCTGGCAGCGCTGGCTGTGCTGCTGAGATTTAAGACATTCGTGGAGGCTGAGCAGTTACCCGTGGACGCATGGTCCTTGCCTTTGCTCATCTTTGTTCTCTCCTCTGTCACGTACCTGACCTGCAGCCTCTTGGCCCACCTGCTGCAGTCCAAATCGGAGCTGTACCACTACACCTTCTACTTCGTGGACTATGTTGGAGTCAGCATCTACCAGTATGGTAGTGCCCTGGCTCATTTCTACTACAGCTCTGACCAAGCCTGGTATGACAAGTTCTGGCTTTTCTTCCTGCCGGCAGCTGCTTTCTGTGGCTGGCTGTCTTGTGCCGGCTGCTGCTACGCGAAATACCGGTACCGACGGCCTTACCCCATCATGAGGAAGATGTGCCAGGTGATCCCAGCCGGGCTGGCGTTCATCTTGGATATTAGTCCTGTTGCTCACCGGGTGATTGTGTGTCATCTGGGGGGCTGTGAGGAAGATGCTGCTTGGTACCACACATACCAGATACTGTTTTTTCTTATCAGTGCTTATTTCTTCTCCTGCCCAGTCCCTGAGAAGTACTTCCCTGGATCCTGTGATATCGTTGGCCATGCCCACCAGATCTTCCACACCTTCCTGGCCATCTGCACCCTATCACAGCTGGAGGCCATTCTTTTGGATTACAAGAGCAGGCAGGAGATTTTCCTGAAGAGACATGGGCCTTTCTCTGTTTATCTCTCCTGCATCTCTTTTTTTGGCCTGGTGGCTTGTAGTGCTGTCACAGCTTACATCCTGCGATGCAGGATCAAGGCCTCCCTGGCTAAAAAGGACTCCTGAGCGTCACAAACATGATGGGCATGACATCACCGTGGTGGTGAAAATCAAGGAAAGGGGCATAACATATTAGAGACATAACTGTCTTATTTGCCTAACATGCTGTGACTAACAGGACCCTGGACTCAGGTGGAGGGCTGGAGATTTCACGCTGGCTGCATTTTCACAGCAGGGACTGCCTTTTGCCATCCAGGGGGACATGGAGCATTTTAAGCCAGAACAAGTCGCTTAACCAAGGATGCTGGAATAGGCAGAGGTTTCTTGTTCATTCCAGTAAACCTGTGGGTGATACCTTGCTGAATGTCATGGAGGGCAGCCTGAAGGCTGTGAGACTGTAGAAGGGTCTGCCAGGGCTCACAACGCAGTGGAGAATGCACCACGAAGACCACAGCTGGATGTGATAACCTCTCTGGGTTTTGCCATCTCTGCTATCTGTGGGAGACCTGTTACTATCAAAGGCAGTATCAAGGTTTCAGGAGGAGTCTACATTTCTAGGGTTCAACTGCAAGGGTATGTGTGGCACTGTGGCTGGTATAGTCCTTTTCCTGCTCCAGCTGGGCTAAGCCAGGTTCTCTTTATGGCCCCTTTGTCAAGTGCCTCAGTGCCAGGTTGCTGAGGTGGCTTTGGCAAAGCATGTTTGGAGATGTAGGCCTGACCTGGGGTCCTCTAGCATGAACTGGGTCTGAACCTGAGCCCTGGGTCTGCCAGTGACTGTTGTAGGTCCAGCACAGGTAGAGATGTTGGGTCAGCTCCGTCTTTTCTTTCTGCATGACTGCACCATCTGCAGTGGAGCTGCTCATGAAAACTAAGGAGTCAGGCTCTCCCAAGGATTAATAACAGGAGATGGGGTCTTCCTCAGCAGTCTGAATTTAACTTGAGGTAGTGGCAGTGCTGATGGCTATTTGGTAACCTATAAGACATGTCATCAGAGGCTCCTCATTTCCATTTTAAGTGTTTAGTTGCCTTTGAGGAGCTGGGCCTGGGTTAGGTCAGAGACGGTTTTGAGCCTTCCTCAGTAGCAGTCAGTGGCAGAGGCTGAGCACCCCTGAGGCTGTCAGCATTCAGGACACTGGCCCCAGGAGGGAAGATACTTTTGATGCTTGGTGCATAATTTTGGCTGCTTGTGTGACAGGTTCTTGCATTCCTGCATAGACTGGCTGTATCATCTGTCTAGGGAGTCTGACTGACCTCCAACAATGTCCATGGAGTGTAGAGTAACTTTGGTGTGACCTGTCTGATATGGGAAAGGCTCTGGGCCCTGGACTTCCAACAGCCTTACTATGGTCATGGTCAAAAGGGTACGAAAGTGAAGTAGTCCTTATTCCCCTCATAATGGGGCTTTCAGGACACCAAGCAGTCCTCAGTGGGCCTTATGGGAAAGCTGACCTTGAAGCTTCAGGATTGCTTTTCTCTGTCCAATGGAGTTGTGAATCTGGCATGTTTTTGTCAGCACTAGACGAAGGTAGAATAGCAAAAGGGAGGAGGAGGGTTACAGCATTAGTGTCGTATGCAACCTTGGGATAGGTTTGTCCCTGAGACTTGGTGATTCCTGTGTGGAGCAGCAAAGATAGTGGTCAAGGATACTTAATGTCTATGGGTCACTCCTGTCAAAGGTGTAGCAAGGGTTGCTTTACCTTTTCTTCCACTAGGTGAGTCTCTTCTGTGCTCGCTTGTGGCGAATACCAGATATGGAGCCACACTGTTGCACTGAAGCTGGTAGCAGGACAGGATGCTCAGAGCCAATGCAGAGATGTGGTCCCCCACAGCCTAGACACCTACTGTTTGACACACTGCTTGCTTTCTATAGTAAACCCTGGCACAGCTCTTCCCAGCTATACCCTGTGCAAGACCTGCAGCCTCAAAAAACATCTGGCAAATTCCTAGGAGCTATAAATCTTTGCTGAAAGCAAGGAACCCATGGGATCTATTCCAGCCACAGACTTGTCTCACTGAATCCAAGGGCAGGCAGATGAATTGTGATTGCTGGTTCTGAGCAGGCGGACTGTAGGGTTGGAGATATGATTTGTCATGACAAGCACTGATTTCTGCACTTGATCTGTTTTTTAACCATTGAAGGATGTGTGTGTTTGTGTATGTGCATGTGCGCATGATTTATTACACAGAGAGGCTTTGCCTTTGGCTTTTATATCTTCAGAGCCTCCTAGTTGGGTCAAGATTAGCCTGAAGGAAACAGTGTTATGCTGCTGGAGGAGCAAAGTGGGCCAGACAACAGTGTCTCTGAAAACAGATCTATTAATAGGTGCTTTGCTGTGTCCTGTGTTTTGCAGACAGATTTGAAATTCATGTCCCTACTGACAAATTAAATATGAAGGGAGAGGGAAGCAAGTTTGGAGTACAGGAGAAGAAATCATAGGAAAGCCTTCAGGAGGTCATCTAGTCCACCCTTTCTCATCACTCTAGGCCTCCTGTTTTACATCCAGTCCAGCTTAGAAATTACTTACTTCATTTCCTACAGTGCATTTTGACATTACAGTGCTGATCTAACAGCAGATTTGCCTCAGGGGGGTGGCAAGTGGAGATGGTCCCACTTAAACCTCATCATACCCCTTCCCATGCACAGAAGCTCATCTCACCTCAGAGCAAGCTGGTGCCAGGAGACAGACCAGCAGAAAACAAATCCTACTGAAAAAAACGTCAGTAATTTTCTGCTGGTTTTAACTTTCAGCCAGCTCATTTGGACAACACTGCTGCCTGCAGGGAAGGGCTGGAGTGGAGGCCAGCGGCAGTTCCTCCTTGCACAGCAGCTGGTTGCTCAGCTAGCTTAGCTGCCCTGATGGTCTTGCTCCCTCCATGGTCTCTGTGGGTCTTGTCCCAGTTTGGGGAAAGACTTCCAGCGGGAGCAGTGCTTTTTCTCACAGCCCAGTTTGCCTTGCTTTTGTGGCGGTAAAGCAGAATAAGCCACTGAGTGTGGGTCTGGCTGGACAGTACCAGTGGGCTCCTGTGCAAGAAGGCAAGTAAACCAGGCTGGTCCAGAGCTCCTTTCGGGGCTGAAACTGAGAGGGAGTGGGCATCGCTGCTAATAGCAAACCCTGCTCTGCTGCTACCTAGAGTTACACTGGAACCAAAGGAAGGGGTCATCCAGGCATTTCCTTCTCTAAGGGTTTGAAAATAGATGACGTGTCCTGCCCTTGTCAAAGGAGGATGAGTACAGTAATGCTGTCTAGTTCAGAGGCAGGGAGAGCAGGTGCCTGCATGGCTTTTCTGAGGTATTTCTCTTTCTTCTTTCTGTGTCTTCTCTTCCCTGGTCCAGCAGAAGTGACAGCATGTCAGTGGTGGTGTTTTTACATATTCTCATGTTACCCCTCAGGTGAAGCCACTCATGTCCCCGTGCGGCCCTGCACTCAGACCTGGAGCTGACCTCCTGGTTATTATGATGGGTTGATTTAGCAGGGAACTGCAATATGGATCGCTGCTGCTGTGAGGATGCACCCTTGTGTCACAAGGGGCTCGCCAACACTGGAGATTTCTTCATCCTTGTCTCCATCCTCCTCCTCTTCCTCCAACCAGCTTATTTCTTTCCCTCATCCCCGGAATTCATCCTTGTGCCTTATGCACCTGGCTGCCTACCTGGGCAGACTCCATATACTGTGCAGTCTCCTGCACCTCAGCTGGGCCGGGACTGGAAAGTGGCTGCCAGTTCCCTCCTGAAAGCCTTGCTGTTGATTTGGGGGAGACCAGGGCTGGGTCAGAGAGAGTAAAAATGCTGCTGTGATAAACACTCAGCTTGTCCAAGAGCCTCTCGAGGCCTTTTCCTTGGGCTTACTGCTTGGAGCACACCTCCTTCCATCCTGGTGTTCCTCTAAGGAGGCAAGGCTGGGAGAGGTGTACCAGAGGCAGGGTTTGGTGAACAGCTGACCACCAAAGGTTAAGCACATCTGAGATCCTGAAGGGACCAAGGTCCTAAACCTCTCCCCCAGGAATCTCTGGTCCTGAGACAGTATTTTTGCAGATCTTGCAACCTGGATCTGTAGAGGACAACTACTGAGAATTCATCCCGATGTGCCTTATGCTATTCCTTTTCAGGATTCATCCTGAAGGAACCTGAGGCTCACAGGCAGCCTCTGCTGTCTGCCGGTCCATGGGTGCTCTTAACTGCTGATAGCCACTGACAGAATTTGCTTGGTGTACAGAGCAGAAGGGGAGGATGGAGAGAGGTGCCTTAAACTTGTATTTATGCCTAATGATTTGTGTAACAAGGCAAGGACAGGTTCCTCATGTGCCTTGTAATTTACGTCTTTTACTGACAAGATTATTTTTAAGCACTGTTTGTTACTAAACAGAAATACAAAAGAACTTGTATTTTTCTCCCTGGGAACAGGGAAGGGTATGAGTTTTAGAAATTAACCACTCCCTTCCCAACTTCCCTCTGCTGACTTTGTGTTGTTGAAAACATTGATAATATTTTAAGCTTTGTACTGTACTGATCATTATTTAAAAATTTTAGTGAAAAAAAAAAGAAATCTGTAAAAGCATAACGAGTGGTGTGATGTGAAATTCCCAAATGCACAACTACAGAAGGTTATGAATCATTAGGAAGAAAAGTGGATAATAATTACAGAGTGGATATATTAGACTGGGTAATAATTATAACAGTAATGAACAATAGGGTGTGGTTTTAGCTGTGCATCTCAAAGCACTTTCCAGGTTTCACAGTAACTCTGATTTCATTCCCTTTTCACAAGGAAGGTGCAGAATGGCTGCTCTGACACTGCTTAGAGGGATTTAAGTTCATTATCCACAAAAGTCCGTGGGTGTCCAGTTTTCCTTAATTTCTGTCAGAGGTGAGCATCTACTCATTTGGTGGCCTGGCACCAAAGCAGTGCAGCTTTAGTGGCCAAGCAACGAATACAAGTGCCTGTTCAAGCACAACATTTCAGTGCCTGCTTAAAATTAAACCGAAGGGACACAACCATTGATGGACAGAAGGATATCAGCGAGTCAGATGTGAGCTTACATGAAATAAACCTAGAACTTCTGTTCTTCTTGCTGATAGCTGTGCAGAATCACAGAATAGCTGAGGTTAGAAGGGAGGCTATCTGGCTCTGCTCAAGCAGGGCCACTTAGAGCCAGTTACCCAGGACCATGTCCAGACAGCTGTTGAAGATGTCAAAGGGTGGATACTCTACAACTTCTCTGGGCAACCTGTGCCAGTCACAGTAAAAAAGTGTCTCCTGATATTCAGAGGGAACTCCTGTGTTTCAGGGTGTGCCCACAGCCTCTGGTCCTGGCATCAGGCACCATCGAAAAGAGCCTGGCTGTGTCCTCTTTTCACCCTCCCCATGTTCCGTGTAACCAGCTCCCAAATCTTGCCAAGCAATGGGCCCACATTTTTCCTAGTCATTCTTTTGTTACCTATGTACCTATAGAAGCTCTTCTTGTTGTCTTTGACATCCCTAGCCAGATTAAATTCCAGGTGAGCTTTGCTTTCCTAACCTTGGAAATGGATGTTCAGATAATGTCTCTGTATTCCTCTGTATCCATGTACTTGCTTTCACCCTCTGTATGCTGCTTCTGTGTTTGAACTTTGCCAGGAGCTCGTTGTTTATCCACGCAGGCCTGCTGGCATTTTTGCCCAGCTTCCAGCTCACTGGGATGGACTGCTCTTGAGCTTGAAGGAAGTGATCCTTGAACGTCAGGCAGATTTCTTGGGCCCTGCTCCTCCCCAGGCCTTATCTCATGGGACTTTACCATGCAGGTGGAAGTCTTTGAAGAGGCAAAGTCTGCTCTCCTGAAGTCCAGGGTTATAAGTTGCTTTTTACCCTCCTCTCTCCCCTCAGGATCTCATGGTCACTGCAGCCAAGGCTGTCTTTGACCTTCACATCCCCAATAAGCCCATGTTAGGGAACATGATGCCCAGCAAAGCACCTCTCCTTGACGCCTCCTCTGTCACTTGGAGGAGGAAGTTACCAGCACTGCACTCCAGGAACCTCCTGGATTGCTTTATGCCCTGCTATGTTGTCCCTCCTATCTGCCTGTAGAAGACCTTATGCACTTGTTATTTCTGGTTAGGCAGCCTGTAGCAGCCGCTCGCTACATTGTCACCCACATTGGTCTTCTCTTTAATCCTTACCCATAAGCTCTCATTTGGCTCATCACCCAGGCAGAGCTCCATGCACTCCAGCTGTTTTCTTACACAAAGGGCAGCTTCCCCTCCTCATCTCCACCTGTGCTTCCTGAAGAGCCTGTATCCCTCCATTGCAACACTTGAGTCGTGGGAGCCATCCCACATCATCTTCCTGATCCCAGCAAGATCGTAGCCCTGCAGCCGCACACAGATCTCTAACTCCTCATGCGTGGTCCCCACACTGTCTGCATTACTGTACACGCATTTCAGAGAGACACCCCAGCATACTGATTTCCCAGACTGGGTTTTGGGGATTTCTCCATACTGGTGCCTTCCAGGCACGTCCTTGCTTACATGCAAGTGCTGAAGATGACCCCGCTTAAGTCCTGTTCTGTTTGATTTTGTGGTCCCTTTCTGTCACATCACTCTGTGTCCTCTGCTTATCAGCCCTGTCCATCGCTCCATGACAGGGCTACTGGTAACTCTTTCACGTGTCTTCACTAGTTTAAACCCTCTTTATGGGGAGGATTGCGTGTGATCATGTACATACCCCTTCCCCCAGGATGTACACTTGGTGTGAATTTCAGTCCTCTGAAAAATCTGCTCTTTTCCCGTCTATTACCACTACACTAATAATTTTAATTATTACTTCTGACTGTAACATGCAGACCAAGGCTTCTGTACTGTTGTGTTTCTACCCACCAGAGGGCGAGATGTCTTCATCTGTGGCCGAAGAGGCCTCCAGCGCCACGAAAGCAGAGCCTCATAAAGACTTCCTTTTCCCTTTCAGGAGTAGACAGTAGGGGATATAGGAGGCTAAAGAGGCTTGTCTTAACCTTGGCAAGTCGGACTTGCAAATACAGAAATTGATATCAAAGATGCAGCTGAATCCAGATCTTTTGAATTCCGCTTTTAATTCCTCATTCCCCATTTCTCCTCTCTAGTGCTTTATGGTCATTATTTCAAAGTACCAGCTTCTGCTATGGCTTTGCTTAATCTCCCTTAAAACACACAGGAGGAATGTACTGGGACCACAGTCTTCCAGTCCTGTCCCTGCTCACATTCAGAGCCTAAGGGCGTACTTCGTGACCCTGGACAAGTCCCCTGGCCTTAGTTCCCCACTCACGCAAAGAGCAGGACAGCAGCACCCCTGTCCCATTGCGAGCTGTGCACAGGGGTACTCTGCCACACAGCTGTTAAAAAATTGCTGTCATTCTCCTAGAGGATGACCCATAGCCCATGGAGGCAAGTTTCCTTCTCTGAGAAAGGCCCTGGTCTTTGCTAAGTTCAGGAAACCTGCTAAACAGTGCTTGGATATCACAGCATGAGAAATCAAAGAGAGTGTTTCGGTGCCAGCACCTGCATCTGAGTCAGCAGTCACATTAGCAGCTTGCTGTCTTTCAGATCCAGCTCTTTCAGCCCTACTTGGCCTTCACTCTATTATTTTCCTTTCTAAGCTCAACAGATTCATTCTTTATCTCCCACCGGCTGGCTTTCTTCTCTCTCCCATACCATGCTTAGACAGTCTGGCTGCATTTCTGTCTGCTTGACTTCTGCTTACAAAACACTCAGATCCTGCTGCCTGCCCTTGAATCGCAGCCTGGCCTGTCTTGTGTACTGCTGATAAAGACACCAAGGGAAAGACATACAAAACCTTCTTTTCTCAGTGGTGATTGACTTAGCTTTCTTGCATGTGGGGGTGACTTTTGCACAACCATATTTTCCTTGTTGGCTCCCCTGCTGCTGCTTTTTGCCGCTTCCTCAGAAAGAGTAAAAATTGTGTTTGTAACAGGAACTACGTCAGTGCTGCATATTACAAAACCCACTATTTCACAACTAATATACATACTGTATAAATCATAAACCAGCACAATCACTTCTCCTTTTAAGATGTTTTGAGCGCTCCAGCCATGGATTTGGCCCTCCACAGCTACTCCTCTCCCGGGTCATGGCACAGGTCAGGGACAACTCCCACAAAGCAGCCTGCATGCCACCACCCCTTTTGGAGGCCAAGAGATTTTAATAGCATTGACATAGTCCAGCTGTGCTGAGGGGGTGAGGGCAGAGTCAAGCCTGAGTTGACGCTGCGGGATCCTAAGAGGCGCCGGCTGGCTGTGAGGGGGGAGAAGGAACACGGGGCGGCGGCCTGTGTTGGAGCAGGCCGAAGTGTGCCGAAATCCGTAAGAAAACAGGATTAATGCCTCCCACAGCTCCCGACACCGCCCCTTTTCCACACTGCGAGGACGAGGGCGCCCTAACCCCCCTCCCCGGCGTTCGGGTACGGCCCGACGCCCCCAGCCCCCGCCCCGCGGCTCGGAGAGACGCCCCGGCCGCGCTCCCGCCCTCTGGTTGCTATGGCAACCCCTTCCAGGGCCCACTGCGCAGGCGCGGCGCGGCCCGCCCGGCGCGCATGCGCCCCCCCTCGGCGAGCCTGCGCACCGGGCCAGCCGCCCGTTGCCGTGGAGACGGCGTCGCCGTAGCCCGCGGAGGGGTCGCCTCCGCCGCCATGAGCTCGAAGCCGGTGCCGGGGTTGCCCTTCCTCCCGGGCTATGCCTTCAGGGATCCCATGGTGAGCGCAGCCGCCCCGGTGTACCCTGCATCCCGGAGATCCCCGCCCACGCCCCCCCCCGGGATGCAGCCAAGCCCCTGGCCTGGCAGGTGCCTCCCTGAGAGCCGGGCCTGCACACCCCCGCCCTGCGCCAGCGGCTCGTCTGTGACCTGCACCCTGTCCAGCTCCTGCGGAGAATCTGGTACCCTCCGAAGACCCCCTCTGGGAACCTGGTTCTCCCTCAGACCCTTCTCTAACTCCCCGGGAGACCTGGTCCCCCTAAACTCATCTAATATTACCCCAGGGGACATGTTACCTCCTGAACCCACCCCAAGGGAGCCTCCTGTCCCTCAGACTGCTCTCTGATTCCCCCAAAAGGCCTGTTACCTCCAGAATTCACTTGATATCCCTGAGGGAACGTGGTGTCCTGGGAACCTGCTACCCCTCAAACTCACCAGAAGCCCTTCAGGGGACCTGGCACCTTGTGAAGTGACCCCCAAGGGACCTGGTGCCCTGAAAACTCATTGATGCTCCCCAGCAGACTTCATACCCACTGAATTCGCCCCCAGGAGGTCTTGATGTTTCCCAAAGCCAACAAATATTGCTGAACTCACATCTCGGGGACCTGAACTCACTCAACCCAGCTGGTATCCCCTGACCCTACCCACAGCAGACCTGATACACCCAAGTTCTCCCAATGTAATTGAAAGTCTGTTCCCAGGGGACCAGGTATCCCTAAGCCCACCCTCCAGAGGACTTGGTACTTTTAAGCTTGTCCCCAAGGAACCCATTGCATCTTTCACCCATCTGATAACCCCTGAAATTGTCTTGATAGCTTTGGAGAGGTAGGTTCCCCTAGCCTCATTTGAGACCCCAAAAAGTTTCTCTATAACTGTAGAACTACTACCTGCAGACTCTCCCCGTGGACATTTATTACCCCTGAACCCATCCAGTAGCTCCCCTGCCAGTTCATGTGATACCCCAAGGGAAGGAGTATCCCTAAACTCACTTTACAGTC
The DNA here is from genome assembly GCF_017639655.2 of Falco naumanni. NCBI lineage: Eukaryota > Metazoa > Chordata > Aves > Falconiformes > Falconidae > Falco > Falco naumanni. Next base: position 82,640,055 of record NC_054059.1, read on the forward strand.
TGGAAACATGATTCCCCCAGGAAAACTACTGTTTCTCTGAGCCATCTCAGTTTTCCCAAAGGGCTGTGTTCTGAACCTATTACTTGTTCTGAATCTGCCCTGAACTGAGACCCATAAACTCACATGATAGCCCCTCAACAGTCTTGATATACCCAGGAGAACCAACATTGCCCAAACCTAAAGCAGTCTTCCACTAGGAATTAATCCCCCAAACCATCCCAGTACAGTTATGTCCTGGACCCTCCACCACCCTTAGAGGCACAAATAACATCCTGAAGTCGCCAATCTCCTGTGCAATCAATACCCTCCTGATACACCCTCCTCCGAAGCTCTGATACTTCCACAAATACTCTCCCAGTGTTGCCTGGAGAACTGAATCCTTGATAGTCCGTAGGAAACTAATGGTGTGGAACCTGAGAACCTGATAATCTTCAGAGAACTGGTATGCCTCCACAGAACTGATATCAACACAGCCTCCAGGATCATCCCAAGGAAGTGAAACCCTCTCAGCTGCTCCCAGGTTCCTTGGAAGAAGTGGTCTCATCCTCATTCTCTGCACTTGAATTGATACTAAATCAGTAAGCAGCCTCTCCTTTTCCCCATTCCCACTGGCCCACACACTAAGGATCTGAAAACCCCAAATCCTTCCAATATCCTCGAGGAAGCAGTACCACAGACAAGAACAGATACTCCCTGAGTTTCTTCCAGTACTGTTTCAGAGCAGCTGACAGCTCTGCCCTTCCTTCTCCCTGAGGAACTAAGATCTTAAGTCCTGATACCATTGCTCGACTTCAGCTCATTGCTACCAATGTCACTTTGAGAAATCAATATCCTGACTGCTTCCCTCAGAAGCAATACTCCCAGGCTTTTGTAGGGAACTTGCCTTACCAGGGCTTGCCTTAGATTTCCCTGGAGCTTAATATCCTTACGAACATTTCCATAAGGCTCTGTGTTCCAAGTGAGACCCTGTCTTCCCTCTGTTCCCTCCCAATACATCGAAGTTGCCTGGTCATCAGAACAGGGCCCCAGTATGCTTTGGTATTCCAGGATAAGGAAACTCATATACTTGTGTGTGAACATTTGTGATGGGATATGCTGTACTGAAAAAAAGAAGACACATGCTTTGGGGCAGTACTCCTTGTCCCATTGAAAACTGACACTTCTAGAACAAGCACTTCCGTGTCTTCCTGATATGTCCCCTGGATCGTGCTCTACAGAAGAGAGAACCTCTTACCAATCCAGTCTACCTTTTGCCAAATCTTCTCAAGTTATGGTGAGCCCCACTTCAGGCCAGGCTGCTCTGCTTTTCCCATCTCACTCACCGAGCCTCTTTACTTCCCAGGACACAGATCTCATTGAATCTTCCAGTGGAAATGCTGATTCTTACAAGGAGAAAAGCTTCCCTTCCATCTCCTGCCACTGCAATGCTTTCTGATATTTCTAGAGGACACTACAGTATTTCATAGGTATCCTTGTGACAGAAATTTCTGTAGCTCTTGATTGCTTCTCAGATGGAGAGGGGAGGAACCTCTAAAGGATCTTAGCGACACTGAAGGGATTGAGTGCTCCCTTAGGAAGATACTCTCCTATGTTTCTTAGACCAGTGGTGGTATTGTCACTAATACCTGTCTGATATGATGTGCTCTTGATGAGGACTGTGCCATGATGGGCTTTGGTAAACCCAGACCAGATCATTCTGGATGCCTTTGTGGGAACCCAGTTTTCTCTGTTTTCCTAAATAGGACCCTGTCTTGTCTGTTACCTGTTCATGTGTGGATTAGGGCCACCCAAGGATAAATTCTCACCGTACCAGTCTTAGTAGTGCCTTCTGGCATGAACAGTCAAACTATTTTCTAAAACTCAGTGATGACTGAGTTCTTCAACAGTAAGCGGAGTCATTTACTCCTAACGAATACTCTTAATCATGCAGTAATAAAGGTTATCTCAGCTTAATATTATTTCCTCAATATAATTTATGATGTCTTGGAAATCTGCAATGCAAATTTCTGCCCCTAGCAAAATATTATTTCCTCTATCAGTAAAAGCCTACCTGCTTTAGTCATGTGAATGCTTCTATTGACTTCTAGCTGTGCTGTGTGTACGTAAGAAACAGCCATGGGACTTAGCAGAGCAGATCATTACTTTAAAGTAACTTGAAGTATTGAACTATTGGTAATGTTTTAAGGAGATCTGTACTCCAGAAATGGTTTTGCAGTGTTCCTCAGGATGAGCCCTAGTGAGTGCTATCAACTCACTTTGCCACAGTTTTCCAGTCTATGAAATGGCCATTGCAATACTTGTTTTCCAAGTGAATGCTGAGAAGTGCTGAAGAAAACCTCTGTGTTCAAATAAGATAGTATTGTTACTGCTCAGTGCTCATGTGACAGGAGAAACAGAGACACTGGGAGGGGGAATGGCGTTTGTATGAAGTGTTATAGACTTGGCAAAAGAAGTACTTAATGGAATTTCTTCAGATATGGACTGGCAGCAACTGAGATTAGGAGTTTACATTCTGGGTTTTCCCTTTTAAATTTACATTAGTCACCTGATGCTGTGAGATGTTATCTGGCATCCATGCTCACTTGGGAGAGCTTATCAACTCTAGTAGTCTTATGAATTTATGAGGTGTTTTCTTTAGGCAACTGTGGGCCCTTAAAAGCCTGCGTACTTCTGACAAACACTGATATTGCCCAATTTAAAGACAAACTTCCTGGTTTTCCTTGAATATTTTTCCCACAGATTTCTCTTAGCATTTATTTAACAGAAGGAAATGGCAGTTCTGTGGCAGGGCTAATGTTTCTAAGAGGGTCTGCTAACATGTCTTCAGTAAACTCTTTTCACCTGAACTGTTTTCCTAACCGCTCTCTCCACAGCGTTGCAAGATCTGTAGTACCAATTTAAAGAGAAAACAGGCAATTATGTGAAACTCAAGTGGGGGCCTTGAAGGTGTATATAAGATTAGAGGTTTAACCATGAGGAGTGAGGTAGGGGATGGAGAAGTGGCTCATATGCCAGAGGTTAGACTGATTGCAAGTTTGGGTCTGGAAAAGGAGCAGAAGCTTGTTTCTTTAGTGCTAGAAATGCGTACAACTGTGTTTTACTTGGCAAAAGTTAAGGTAAAGCCAGGGATTTTATTATCAAGGACTCAATTTCTCCTGCTTTTTCTGGAGCATTAAGTGTTGAAAGCCCAGTGGGGCCAGCCAGGCATGCATTATTTCAAATGCTTTCAGAATTGCAGGTGAAGTACCAGGTGTGGTGGATTGTACAGCAAGTTGAATAGCTTGATGTCACTCAAGTCTGATCCTAATCTTCAGTAGTGAAGAACAGGACTGCACTGACAGAGATTAGATCCTGTTCACAGCTCTGACATTTTTTTGTTGTGTGTCCTTAATCAAAGCAGGAACCTACCTGTGCCATCTGGGTAATTATTTAGCTTGAAGAATGGCTCAGTAGCTGACATGAGGCAGATAGCAGAGATAGGTAAAAGGCTTTGGGAAGCTCAAACCCGAGATTAAACCAACAAAACAAAAAATAACCGGTGAATCCTACAGCCAAGCATTATACAGTGCTTACATAGACCGAATTCTTCTTGTCTTATCAGGCTTCTAATTAGTCTGCTATAGGGTCTTACACTGTTGTCATTATTTAATGTGTGACCCTTGCACAGACTGTGGAGAGAGGTGGTGAAACAGCTAACATGCTTTGATATGTTTCATAATTGCAGTTCTGTGAGCATGACACCCCTTGATTTAGCCCAGCAAAGAAAATCCTATGAGCATCATCCCCAGGAGAGGGTTAACAAAATAAATAACAATGGAAAACACAGAGGGGTGCACAACACCGTACAGCAATAACAAAGTGGGGTCCCATGATGCTCTGTACTGCCATAACACAAAGTAGGGAGCAAAGAGTGGGTGAGAGAAATGCTGGGGCAGATAGAGTGCTGTCACCCCATTCTCAGCACGGAGAACGTTGGCAACAGGTAAATTAAGTGATTTGAGTTCTTGGGAAGTGTGTGCCAGTGCTAGGATTTGAGTTCACTCTGATACTTTGTTCCTCCAGTCACTTAATGTTTTTTCAGCCTTCTTGACCTAAGTGTAAAATCTGATTGTAAATAACTGCTGCGGTAGGTTATAATAAAATGCTGAGGGGGCATTCTGGATGTTACACTCTTACTGTTTTTCTGTGCTTTCAGTAGCTGTATCTACTAAGTGCATGCAGTATTTTAACAACTGGATTCCCTTCTACAGAAAACATCTTTTCATCGGTCCCAGACACTGGGCTACAAAAATGGATTTGCCTTTTCACGGCTGCCCACAGTGGGGATTGGCAGGGAGCGACTATATACGAATCAGCTTTCTCAAGCTGAATTAGATGAATTATCCAACAAGAGACCCACGCTGACGTATGGGCAAGCCAGGCAGGCTCCACCTTCCAGCTTCATACCAGCGCACGTGGTTTTTGACAAAAAGGTATAAAGAAGCTTATTCCAGGAATATCGCTGGCCAAGTTCAGAGACAAACAGTCAGCTCTAGGGTTCATGGGACAGTGTACAGCAGTTTTCAGATGCCATAGCCCTTAGTCAGAGACAGCTGAGCCCCAGACTGAAAGAGGCTTTCTTTGCTTGGGAGGATTATAATACGTAAACGATGTAAGACATTCCCCACAAGTTACGCTACAGCATTTCCAGCAGGCATTGGAAAGGAGGTTTGATTAACTCTGGAAAGCTTCGGTTTGTAACCATTGCCCTGTAAGTCACAGCTTGGCCTTCTGTGTTTCCAAAACTACATTGAAATTGTAACTGAGCTTAAAATGTAAAAGGCGGTCTGCACTGGGGACCCTCTTTGACTGGTTTAACTGTGGTCTATCTATTTATAATTGTGTTTGTCACCACAGCCTGTTACAGCCCATACTGCTCCACTAGTGCTTCCTGTGTTACATCTTGGTGGTTGTATCAGACTAGGAGGTGGTTATGTGTCTGCTTGGAGCAGTCCTGAGCTGACCCTTGATTTTAACTCTGCCAGTGGCACAGACCGCAAGCTCGCAAGTGCAGCCGCAGCCATGGACAGAGCAGTGGCTGCAGAGCATGTGAGCTCAGCAGACTTGAGCACGTGTGGGGATTTACACGCTGTCTGGCAGGCCTGGTAAGGCAGTTTGCAGCCAACCCTCAGCCCATCTGTGAGACAGTCTGGGCAACAGATGTGCTATGTTAATTACTGAGGCTGTTCCTTCAGACTAATGTAGATGTTGCTGGTTAATCTGTCAGATACTTTTCTGCCCTTCATTCAAGCCAGAGTAGCAGCAGGGGCCCCAGTGCTGCTGGGGGAAGTCATGGTCCCTTTCAAAGCACTTTTGCTGGCTGGTAGGAGCTTGCTGGCTTTATCATCACTTAATTACCCAGGCCTTTGGGTTGATGTAGGCTGGATATGCAAGGCCCGATTGGCCGCTTATATCCTCTTAGGGGCATTAAATGGTCTTGGAGGGAATATTCCTCATACTTTTGCCGAGCACAGGAGCTGTGATTGACTGGCTGATTTGTCTCCTTGTTTCTCAAGCACAGATTAGCTTTTGCTTTCAGTGCTGAATAGATGTGACTTCAGATAACACATGCAGATCTTAAAATCTACAGATGGGTTGAACGCTTCACTAAAATCTCCTGATAGCTTCCCTAAGTCAGGGTCTGCAAAGCTGACAATAGTAAAGAAAGTAATATGTGTCAGTAAACTAGATTGCTGGCAGTAACTGAGCACCTGGCAACAGGTGAAATAGCAGGTGATCTAGAAGGAGTAGGGAAAAAGACTGTATTTTTTATACCTGTGCAATGCATACCAAATTTGTAAAAGGCAAGTCTTGATAAAAGCCCTCATGGTGCCTCTGCCATCAGTCACAGATTAGGCTACAGTTGTCTTTGATGCTTTTGTAGATTACTGTCCTCTAACTTTGCACTGCCAAAGCAAATTACAAATATATTATTGGTCTTAATAGACTAGTCATGGTATTCAGATTGTTTCTTTCTCTCTCCCTTTGCTATATGGCCCCTTTGGCAGATTTTGAAGTTTGATGCCTATTTCCAGGAAGATGTACCTCTCTCTGCAGAAGAGAATTACCGGATCCGCCAAGTGGGTATCTATTACTACTTGGAAGATGACAGCATGTCCGTCATAGAACCTGTTGTGCAGAACTCTGGTCTTCCTCAAGGCAAACTTATGAGACGCCACCGGGTGCCCAAGAATGACCGTGGGGATCATTACCACTGGAAGGATCTAAATCGGGGCATGAACATCACTATGTATGGCAGGACCTACCGAATAGTCAACTGTGACCTGTTCACGCAGGTGCGTTGCTTGTACAAAGAACACTGACAGAAAGAACCCTGGGAGTTACAGGTGGACAGACCTGTTAGAGTACAGTAGTCTGCATCTGTAGCTTTCACAATAAGGTTGCTTGCAATCTTTCAGTTTGCTTTTTTGTGAAGACTTCTTTCTTCAGATCAAGGTAAACTGTGAAAGTGTGAACCTGCCTTGTGAGAACCTTCAGTGTGGTCTCACATGCCTGTTGGAGATGTTTGCATAGGTCCTTCCTGATCTGAATGTTTTCATGGGCCACTTCCCAAGGCCAAAAAGGGAAGAAGTCCATTTGCTGTTGCAGTAGAATTACTCCTGCAACCTGGTGGTCCGTGACGAATGATCTTGCAGTATTCTGACAACACTCATCTCAGCCCATCTGTAATCTCTAGTTACATCTTACCTTCAGAACTCACGGCACCATTAATACCTCAAATGACCTTTCTAGGTGTTCCTGGAGAGCCAAGGAATTGAACTGAACCCTCCAGAGAAAATGGTTTTTGATCCTTACACAGAACTGCGTCGGATGACTATGCGCAAGTACACCACACCATCAGATTTCGACCAACTGAAACAGTTTCTGACTTACGACAAGCAGGTGAGAGAGCTGGTAGTGATTACTGGTATTACAGACTATATGTTATTGAAACCTGAGTCTTGTGTCTGCAGCCTTATTCTGAAAAATCTCAGTCTGCTGCACAGACTCTAGATTTGCTCCATTCCTGGCTTTAGTGAGAAACAAAATGTTACGGTTTTGCTGGGCTTTGTGCCTGGTAAATAGCTTCTCTTTGGGTTGCAGAGCCTATGCTCTAGATCATCCATTTCTCTCTTGTTTTCTGTTGGGATAAGATAAGCCGCTGGCCTTGGGAAGTTAGCGGCCAGATGCAGTTCTAGTACAAATGGGTGTGCTGCATCCACTCCTCTCTTCCCCTAAATCATCGATGGCAGGTGCCAGGGCGGACAATTTCAGACAAACACAAATGCCACTTGCTCTGACTGAATTCTCCCTGTGCACACAGTTGACTAACACTCTTCTCCCTGCTCCCCTGGATCTTCTTTTCGTCTTGCAACAATGTATGAAACCCTATAGACTACATCTATACTAGAAAATAAAACAGGACTGGACATGACCTGAGTTCTGCATGTTGTCCCTGGCCAGCTATCCATCAAGCACTTCCTGAACATCATCTAGCTGTTAGCATAAGTCAGGATCATATTCAGTTGCCGTTTTGGATGTGTTCACCCTGTTTTGAGGGAAGAAGACAGTTTTGCTGTGTGGATGCAAGCTGGGCCATGCCTACCATTTTATTGTGAGTTTAGCCTTAGTGACTCAAATCTGTGCTGGGCCAACTCCGCCTGCAATGGCTACTGGGCTGTCTGTTTGGGAGCTGTACCTTGGGGAACTATTGAGCATTGCAGTGTGAGGAGTTTGATTTCTGTAGCATTAAAAGACAGTATTTCCACTACGCAGAAACAAGATGGGGTCTGCAGTGAATGCAGCCTCCTCAGGACTGCTGAGTGCATTCCTCTCTGCCTTCCTCAGCATAAGAGTAGTGAAGAATTGGCCACGAAACCTCTAAGAGGTTTAAGAGTCAAAACAAGATTCTATCTTGCTGTATTAAGTTTCATTATAAAAATCACTTCCCTTAAGGCTACTTCCCTACTTATTCCTGGGCAATTATTTTCTGCTGCTTTTTAATCACTCCTCCCACCATTTTTCCTCATGTTTCCTGAACTAAATTTCTTGTCTTAGCATAAACTGTTCTCTCTCTCTTGCTGCTGTCAAGGTAAGACAGGTCTGTCCAGCATTCCAGGTCACTGCTGCCCTTACCACTGCTGCCTTAGCAGCCCATTCATCCCAGTACCCACAGAACAAGGGCTTGGTTCTTCTGGAGAAGATTGGTTAGATGCCTCCAATCACCCAACTGATTTCAACCACTTCCTTTGGACAAAAGGATTAGTAACTCTAATCCATATTTGTCTTCTCTGCCTCTTTTTCTCCACCCCAGGTTCTTCGCTTCTACGCCATGTGGGATGACACTGACAGCATCTTTGGTGAGAATCGGCCTTACATCATCCATTACTACTTGGCAGATGACACGGTGGAGGTTCGGGAAGTCTACAAGCAAAATGATGGTAGAGACCCATTCCCAATACTGATAAAACGCCAACGCTTACCCAAAACCTTTGTGGACAAGAAAAGTAAGTTTAGATTGGCCAGCACATCTGTCTCTGTTAAAGTGCCTTGCTGGGTACACGCATATGTGGTGCCTGTGTCAGAGGTTCACCGAGTCTGGAGATTTTTTGCTGAGAACTCTCCAAGTGTCATTGTTTTTTAGCCAAAGAAAAGTTCTTTAAATGATCACTACATTCTTTATCTTTTGGGAAACCGTGGCAGAACAGCAGTACCAACAGGTCCCTGGAGCTACTTACACAGCTTGCTTTTGTAGCACTAGAAAATGTTAACATCTACCTGATTGGTTTTTTTCTCTTTTATTCCCTTGTTCTTAGAGACCTTCCCAAGCTGTGTGCTGGAGATCTCTGACCAGGAGGTACTTGAGTGGTACACAGCTAAAGATTTTGCTGTTGGCAAATCTACCACCCTCCTCGGACGCACCTTCTTCATCTATGATTGCGATGAGTTCACACGAAACTTCTACTGTGACAAGTTTGGCATCACAGACTTTCAGCCAGTGGAAATAAAGAAGAAACCACTTGAGGAAGTTCCACAGGTACTGCAAACAATTTCTTAAAGAAGGGAGGGAAGGAAGCAGTCAGTATAAGCTCTTGTAGTGAAGTATAGGTTCAGCTTAATAAGAACCTATAGTAGATAAGTTTGGCTTAAACAAAAGAGCAAGTTACTTGAAAAAGACAAGACAAGAATGGTCATAATTCATATCAAAATGAAAATCTTCTGAAACAGCTGATTTCTATTACTGTAAAGGACAAAGCACTTGCTGATAGTGATGGGAAGAACTCTGGTTCTGTCTATACTAGAAAATTACACAGTGTTAGGGTTTGGTTTTGGCTGGAAAGTCAGCTGGCATAGTCTGACTGCACTCATACTACTAAACTCTCCCTCACCCTCCAAAACTGTTGCTGAGTCCAAACTGCCTCCTGAGGATGGTCACAGGCCTTGTTACCTCCCAAACCAAGCCTAGGAATGGTTTACAGTGCTAGCTGGCCTAGACCACAAACAGGATGTGGATTAGTTTAACAGTGTAACCATACAGATGACTGAGTTCCTGTGCACAGGAAAGTTTAGTTATTAGTATAGCCAGTCTCTTTATTCACCTGGCTTTCTGAATTTCCATTTTCTTAATTCTTTTAAATATTTTCTATAAGTAAAGGGTCCAAAACATGGCCAGGCTAGTAGCATCTCTACTGGGCAGGATGTCACAGCTATTGCTACCTGGTGACAGAAGATTTCTTTCCAAACATGGTTTCTGATAAACTGTCTTGCAAATATTGTCTTGTTCTAAGTTTCAGCTGTTTGTGTTTGATATCTCCTCTGGATGCAGGTAATTCCTCCCTATAATGGTTTTGGCATCCTTGAAGACTCTCTCCAGAACTGCTTTTCTCTGTTTCCAAAGCCTCCCCGGAAAGATGTAATTAAGATGCTAGAGAATGACCACAAGGTGCTGCGATACCAGGTGGCCCTGGTAAGTGCTTTCCGTGATGGTATAGCCCCAGCTTATGTTGTAGAGTCAGAAGGATGAGAGGAACAGCCTACTCAAAGCTGTTAGCAAATTCTCCTCTGTGCTGGTGGGAAGAGAGCTCCCCAGGCCAACACAAGTGCCCCTCAGGGGATGCCATTGAGTTATTGTGTACTTGCTGTGACAGTTAGTAGGACGCAAAGGTAGAAAAAAACCACAAGGACAGAAAGTACCAAATAGACATGCTAGAAAACCACAGCCATTTATGGAAAAACTCCCACTGACATCAGCACGTGACAGATGGCCCTAACATAAACAGCATTGCAACTGGGCACTGTGCCTCTGCCTGCCTTCAACCGCTGCCACAAGCATGAGCTTGCTGTCTCTGCTCCTGGCTCCCAGCACCTGTTCTTCTCCAGGCAAGTTCTGGCCACAGCAGCCAGCAAGGGGCTGTGCTAGCTGAGCAGCCACGTGCCAGCATAGAAACTGGGGAGTCCATGGGGATGGTGCTTTCCACACACAACAATGGCATTCAGGCCCTGGCCTTTGTGCCAGCTTTATAGTTGGTTTATGCAAGGAGCCTCTGGCACATCCGGAGGTAGCAATGGCATTTCCTGTGCTGCCTGGTGCTTGCCCTCTCCAAACACTTAGGGTGAATAAGGGCTTTCTTTTTCCTATTGTCCAGGAGATCCTAAAGGTCACAGCTGATGAGTTCAGATCCACTTAATTTTAAACCAAGCAAGTAAAGCTACTGGTGTGTCAAGGGAGTGTCTTCCTGTGACTAAGAGCTGGAAGCAGCACCAACCTCTCTCAGGCACTCATTATAATGAAAAATACAACTTCAATACTGAATTTTACAGCCAGTCTCTCTCTGTAATGAATCATACTATATATGATATTCCTTTCTCTTGGATTACTCAGTCTGTGGAAATACTGAATGTACTGGGTCATTGCAGCCCAGATTCTGCTTCTGTTAGCCTGAATAGCACAAGTAACATTTGAAATTCAGATACTTAATGGTGTCTAGGGCTTTGTTATGATATGTCAGTGTATCTGTAGCTTTTGATCTACATCAAGTGCTTTGTTTAGTTAGCTATAAAAAAAAAGCCATGAACTGTGGGTGCTTACGAGTGGATTGCTAGGTACTCCTAAGCACCCCAGGAAAGAAAAACCTTGTTCAAATGTTCTTTTCCAAAGCCACTACCTTTCCTCTAGGAATCACCAAACCCCGAGGACAGAAAGCGTCGTTTCGTCCTCTCTTATTTCCTCTCCAATGATATGATCAGCATCTATGAACCCCCAGTCCGTAACTCTGGCATCATTGGAGGCAAATACTTACGCAAGACCAGAGTTGCCAAACCAGGCTCTACTACAGAGAATGCCATGTACTATGAGCCCTCTGACTTCACCATTGGTTCTACAATTGAAGGTAAAATCCAGCCTGGATTGATAATACTCTGAGCATTGCTTTTCAGTGTCTGCTCCGATATGTTTTTATTGCATGGACAGTGCATATACCTTCCTTCACTTGAAAGATGGGTTCCTTCTGGGCCTCATCACATTTGAGTTTCCAGATCACCAGCTGGTGCACATTCATATAACTCTGTCACTGTCAATGTTTGGACCTTTGACATTATTATGAAAAGAGCTATGTTCTTTATAGTATGTGTTCAGTGTGCATTTTGGGACCTGCTGGTTTCGCAGGGTTAAAGCTATGCCAGATGACTGCCAACCGCAAAGGCCATCAATCTATCCTGTAAGGAAAATAAATGTAATAATGAAATATTTAGAAACACACCAGTGCTAATGGGGAAGTCATTGTAGGTCCAAGCATGGGGTCTTTGCTCTCAGCAGCAGCTTTTCTGGCAGAAAAACTCCCTTTGAGTCAGTGAAACTATTCTCATGTGAAGGACTGAAACAAACAGCAGAGCTCGCTCAAACCTGAGCCCAGCCACAAGAGAGAAACTATGCTTTCTCCTGGATGAGGAAGTAACTTGCCCATGCTGAAAGACAAGTAACACTGCTTTCTTTAATGTCTCTTCTCCAGTGTTTGGTCACAGATTTGTTATCACTGATGCTGATGAATATGTGCTTAATTACATGGAGAGCAATGCAGAGAGTTTCCCTGAGGCAACACTGCAATCCCTGAGGGATCATTTTCACCCACGGCAGGTGGTAAAAGAGACTGCCAACAGGTAAGCTTCAAAGGATGACATTGTGAAGCTAAATAAGACTCAGGGTTGACAGCTAAGGGCATTTCCAGCAGCCTCCATGGGCTCCAGCCCGCTGTCTAATGGCTGCTCAGCTGATTATTCAGCTCCAAGAGCCTGTGTCTGGGCACATACAGAGAGGGTCAGGTATGTACAGTATGATGTCGTGACTGCTGCTGACCCAAAAGCCTTGCGAGACAGCTCTGGCTCAGAAACAGAGACACTTCCAGCTAAATGGATGCAGTCATCTTTTCTCAAAAGAGGGCAGTTAACTGTGTCAGATGCTGCTAACAGTATCTCCATGTGCCACTAGATGGTTGCAGGCTCAGCAGAGGGTTGGTGGAATCTTTTTTTTTCCATTTGTTCTGGCTGTGCTTATCAGCCCATCAGACCCCGGACCACATCTTTTTTAGCTGTCTGGACCCGTTTTGGGTGAATCAGTAACAACCCTATTAGCTCAAAACACACTTTGGAGTCATTTAATATCAAGTTCAAGGCCTTTGGTTGAAAATAGAGTTGCATACAGTTCCTGGGACTGTATGGAGCACATGAGCAAACACTCCTTGTCCCAGAGCACTTGCAGATCCAAGATCAAGACTGAGCTTCATCTCCAAGTCCAAGATGAGATGAGCTTGCCATAAAAATCAAGCACCCCAGAAGCCTGCTGAGTATTCAGAAATACAGTCTGGCCAGCCGTGGTGGGCAGCCAGCACACAAGTGTCACAGTAAGGCTGCCAGAAGTAGCTTTTACATGAAATCTTGTTCTTCCTTTCTTCTACAGTGACATCCCCACCTTTGGGACCAACAAGCAGGAACTGGATGAATTAATTGTGCAGGTTCAGGAAGAGCTGAAGCTCCATAAGTACTTGAACAACAAAAACATTTGGGAGGCATTTCTTCAGTGTGACAAGGATGGCTCTGGTGTCCTGGACAAAACAAAATTTTTAGCCCTTTGTGACAGCTTGAGTGTGCCGACCAACACCGTTCTTCTTAACAAGGTCAGAAGGAAGGGGCACTGTGCATCCTGAGTTCCCCTCCTATAGCTTTTCCAAAAGATCTTCTACAAACAAACCCTAGCTAGGTGAGACCAACAGCTCCTTTACCCTACAAAGGAGAAGAGCTTCAAGAAAAGGGCAAGAGAGTCCCAATTCAGAAAGGCTTCTGAGCTGTTGGACTGAGTCTGTGTCTTAAAGGAGGATATAATTGCTGTCCTCTGAGTAAAGGGCAGAAATGTACCCAGGTTGCCCCCTAGATGAGCAGCCTGGTGTTTGGCTGCACTATTACATGAAGCCTGGAAATGCCTGCTGCCATGCTGGTCTCAGAGATGAGCAGTAGAGGTTGTATATCATGATAGAGATCAGGCATAGGGTACTGCAGTGCTTCTGAGTATCATGACTTAAGCACACCTGGTCTTGAGTATTGATGACAGCTTAGGGAATGAGCCATAGGAAAGCTTAGATGCATTCTGGATTTTACAGCAACTGAACTGAAGATTTGAGAACTAAGTATTATAGAAAAAAAATATTAGAATCATAACCACTTGGTTAACACAACTAAAACATAGGCTTGCTGGGCACTGTGAGCAACAGCATACAGAGATCACAGTCTGCATAGCAGAAAACGTGAGGGGAATTGAAGAGAAAAAATCATGTAGTGGGGATGGAGGATCGTTTTAGGAATATGACTGGCAACGATGCTTTTTAGCATAATGTGATATGCAGTAGATTAGTGGCCAATAGAGGCAGACTCAGAATTTAAATAAATCTAGAAACCAGAGGGAGTATTTCCATTGATTAAAAAAAAAAAATAATTCCTAAACCAGTCAACTGTGAGCATCACAGCTGTGGTTAGAAAGGTGCACAGGCAGGGTATTTTTGTCTCTGAATGTGCACTGAATAAAGGCCTTTGACCAGCACCCAGGGCTTTGCTGTTCTAGAGTTCATCGGAGACCACTCTGCCCTGAGGAATTTACAATGTGGCAGCCCTTCCCGCTTCCACTCTGAGAATGGGAGATGAAGTGACATGCCCAAGAGCATGTGGACAACCTGTGACAATTGAGGCTAAACCCCCACGTTTGAATACCCATCTAGGACCTATACACTAGAGGCATCCTCTTCTCTCTTGAGATCTTAATAAGAGTGTGCCCAGAGCCCTCAGAATTGTGGCTGTGCTATAAATTAAACATATGGCAGATAACTACTGCCTGGATTGGAGAGGAGCACAGCTGTCAGTCACACGAGCAACCCTAGTAAATCTGTCTCCAGGCGACAAGGGAAAGAAGAATCCTTTCAAGGAACTGTGATATTAGACCTTTTCCATCTCCCTGGGTGTCAGAAAGAGATTAGTTATGCAATTAAAGAAACAAAAGCCCTCTTTCTTCCCCTTAAGCACACAAAGGATATAGCTCTGTAACACAATGCAGGGTCAGGCACGGATACCAGAACTGGCTCATTAGTAGGGCTGTCGCTGAGCTCAATTATCTGTGTCTCCACTTTATGCCATGTGCACACACCAAAGCGACACCAGTGAACAGTAACTGGTCAGACATGCTGCCCTCATCCCACTTTTGGCAGGGATTGTTATGGGGTTTCTGAAAGATTTGCTGTAGCCTATGTCAGTCTGTGTCATACTTCAGTTTTTTGTGGATCTGTTGCTCTAGAGGAGTTATAGAGGACTGTATGAAAAATTTGTTTGTAAAAGGGTTGTAATGATTGTTAAAAATATAAGGTATGAAATGTTGCAAAAAAAAGGGGGGGAAGTGTAGGAATGAACCTGTGTTAATTAGCATTGATGATATACAACTGTGGGCTGGCTTCAGGGGTGGTGGGTTGGCCGATGTAGATAAGGTGCAGCTGTGGCTGGTTAAGTGGTTGAGACCCAATGAAGAGAGAGCAGCAAGCAGAGGGAGGAAGAAGCAAAAGAAGAGAGAACACATGCCCTGGATGAGGTGAGATGAGGGAAAAGGCAGCAGAGGGGCTGGCATGAAGACTATGCTGGTATGAGATGGTAAAAGACCTTGTTGCAGCTTGACAAGTTGGAGAGTGCTGTGACATGTTGCCACTGTGGTGATACTGTGAAGGCAATCAGGATTAAACTCAAACACTTTAACTATTCTCCTTGCATAGATTAGTGTCATCTATAAGCACTCAAGGTTACCTGTGATTCAGGATGATAAGGTGGGAGGCTCTTCTGCACAGGGGAGTTAGATCTTCTGCTCTGTTGCAAAAGGCGTACCTCTGGGCACTTTCCCCTAAAAAAAAACAAATTTGCAGCTTCTTCCAACTCTTTATGGTGTTTATTTTGTGGTTGTTTCCCCCCCCCCCCAGGTGATTGACCTATGTTCATGTGGAGAAGACAAGATAAACTACCATGACTTCCTCAGAGCCTTCCCCTCGTGAACTTTGCCCAGAAGCTGAAGCACAAGATCAGCAATAAAATTCTTAGCTGACGTAAGACATTGAACTTCAAAAAGGATGATCCAGTCTTCATGTTGCTTCACTCACTCTCCCCTTTCCATCCTCACTAAAGTGAGCTGATTTCACCCTCACTTTGTTAACTTTTTTCCCCTTCCTTACCTCTCCCTGCCCTTTTAGTTACCACAAAACTCAACCTCAAAACTGCTGGATATTGAAATGAAACTCACAGGAGAAAAAAAAAACTTTGGAGAACCAAAGCCAGGTTCTCCTGTTAATCTCACAACTTTTTAATGCAGTGCAGCAAGGCTTGCTAGAGTTAAGCTCTCTAAAGCCTGGAGTGATAACTACTCTAGATTTCTCTTAGAGTTGAAAGGGGCCTTTCACCTCCAAACAGCAAAACCTGCCAGTTTAAATTGTTATTTGCATTGCAAGAAGATCTAACAGTCCTGCCATAGAATGTGATAAACTCACACTTGCTATTCTGAATGTAAGTGAGTTATGCATGGCTGCTAAAAATTGTTAATAAATCTGCTTTAAACAGAAGTACCTCAGTGGCTGGAATAGCTAAAGGCGGCGGGGGGGGGGGAACCCCACAAAGTGTGATTCTGGTTTTACTTGAAAACGAGTGGTGAGTGTAGTTCTCATATAGCTATGGAGACAGCAGGGGTCTGTACAGAAATCTGCTGCCAGTAGCTTTGCATTTTTTAACAAAAGGTTGGGAGAATGGTTTTAGGACTGAGATACTATCTAAACCCATTTTATGCAACCTGTCATCTTACCAGACAGGTCCAATGAAAAGGGAAAACTGGCAGCTGGCATAGCAATAGAGTTATGACACTTGTGCTCCACGTAAGAGTCACATTGCTCATCTCTCCATGAAGGTAAACGTGGCAGGGACCTTCTCACC
Organism: Falco naumanni; assembly: GCF_017639655.2. Lineage (NCBI taxonomy): Eukaryota > Metazoa > Chordata > Aves > Falconiformes > Falconidae > Falco > Falco naumanni. Next base: position 82,656,588 of record NC_054059.1, read on the forward strand.
CCAAATGACACCTGCCAAGGTATTGCCATTGAGCACATATGAAAGGCAGCTATCATGCACACAGTTGAGAACAAAGCTCTTTGGAATAAAATGCTTATTTAAATCAGTTTTTGTGCTGTGGATCCTCACTTCCCCTCAGACAGCCGAGAGTCTCCACATGACAGCTCCCTCCTGTCTCCCCTTGTTCAGAAGGGTCACCGCTCTTCCCTTTGGGCCCGTTCTGTGCTGCTGCCCACTCTGACCAAGAATCGCCACAGCTCTCTCTGGTCCACGTTGGATTTCAAAGTGTGGGTTGGTGTTGCATGAGGTGTGCCTTCCAAGCATCAGCAGACAAAGGCTAACTTTTAAATGCGATCCTAATCAGCTTTCCCAGAGACCAAGAATTTACAGATGAAATTACTGGAGCTGTAGGCTTTAGAAAAGAAAGAAACTGTTTTCTGCTCGTGCTGCAAACCTAACTTAATACTCAGCCAAATCATGTAGTATGCCCAGGGCCAGCTGCCGAAAGTATACAATTTAGCTCACCATAAAGTATGCACCTAAACCACATCAGATAAATCATACCCTACAAATGCCCTTATCCTCCACTCCCAGTGATGAAGGCAGCCACAGATAACTAACTCAGAAGCAGCTGCCTGTGCTGAAAACATGGGAAATGCAAGAAGATGAAACCCAGCTGTGGAGAATACGAGGACACAAGATGCTGCGCCGAAGGGAACAGACTAGTCCAGTACAGCAGGAGAGAAAGTACAACCCATCACAGCCTGCTTTGCAATGCATACAGCTTTGCAGAGTGCTAAAAGCATCAGCCGACAGCAGCAATGGAAGAATCTATGCTTTTTATTTATTTATTTCAGAAAAATACTTTTGTTGAGTGTAGCACAAAAGTCATTTAACAACAAACAGCAACAGACAAAATCCATACAAAAAACTTTAAGTGACAGGGAGAATGAAACAAACAGGATAAAATATCAGAGACTCTTACTTCCCCCCACCCCCTCCAAAATTAGGAAATTTGCACTAAAGCATAAATATGGAAGAACAGAATTTTTCCTCAAGTTCCTTTGCTGAAGTCTGGTCCATCGAGTTCAACATATTCAAAGAAAAATGCCGTGCCTCTGCCTGGCTTTTACAACAGCCGTTCTTCCCTGCTGTGGGCAACACCACCCCTGCCCCAGCCCTGAGGCGAAGTAACATACTTCATTGTTTGAGTATAAAACCTACCCATCAAACAGTCTATTACACGCGCAAGAGGTTTACGGGAAGGCTGTAAATCAGACCCCACAACCTCCATCTACTGTTGACACAAGTCGGGGTCCGGCTACCAAGACTTCATCTAAGGCAAGAGACTGAGGCTGCTGTACACCCCCAGGCACTGCAGCAAAGGCAGGGCAGCTGCAGGCTTCAAGAGTCACTTGGAGGCAAGGGGGAGGCATCCTAGGGTAGTCGTTCTTCCCTCCAACCAGGAAGCCTACCAAAAATACATTTTTAAATGGTGAGTTAAGGGTAAGGGGACCTACAGGGGAACTGGAACTTGGTTTCTTTACTACTAACCCAAAGATGATGAGTAAGAAGAAAGAATCCTAAACAAACAAACAAAAAAGCCAACACAACTGTAATGCCCCATAACATAAGTCACTCAAAAATTATATGTGAAATGCTACATCTGTTCTTCCTATGCCCCTTTTCTCTTCCCAAGCTCATTCCCCAACTATCTAAGACAAAAAGAGAGAACTACTCCTGGTATTCCATAGCTCTTCTAGGCTAGGGCAGGAAAACATCAGGCTTCACACCAAAAAATCACAGATTCCTCAATCCCCGACCTTCTTAGGTTGAATAATGGACACAGACTACAAAAGCAGCCTCAAGCCCAGAAGAAGGGTGCAAGCGATAGCGTCATAAGGACTTGTAGTTTTGCATAGTCTCTAACGCTTTCTGCACTGTGGTGGACAAGAGCTCCTGTTTGGGGTTGGAATTTTTTTGCAGAAGACACAGGGCTTGACAAGATGGGGCACGAGAAAAGCATCCACTCAAGGAAAGTGAGCTTGTGGCATCTTTGTACGCAGAGCGGTCAAGGAAAATTTGACCACTAAGGGCTTGCAATGAAAATACTCTGTTTGGGAAAGAAAAAGCTCTTTGGGCTAACGAGAGGGCTTGGTCTGCTGAGAAATGACATGGATGTAGAAGCAGTTACTGCGGGCTTGCAGCCAAGGGGATGGTGTTCACACTGGACAGAGATAGAAGTAGCCCATGGCAGCCTCGCCAGTGGAGGGTGGATTGCAAACCTCTGGGGTGACAGCACATATTGCCTTACAACAAAGGCTCAGCTCAAAAAAATACCTAAACCTGCCACATTTGGGTGTAACAAGAGAAGGATGGGGATTTCTGAGGACTAAATACAGAGGAGGGCAAAAAAAGCCCCATTATCTAAAATTTTTTTTTTAAAAAAAAGAACACATGGAAAGGCTTCCAAAACAAACTGTCCCTTTTACTGGTAGCTCTATCAAAAAGAAACCAAAAACCACATAGTTGTAGCATATGTTGTACATACATTGTAAAGAGGGAGGGCATTCAGCTACTGATATAGTACACAGATCAAGCATACAAGAGACTACATGGCAACATAAGGCACTTGGGATACAAAGCATAATTAGCTACTGTATGGAGATGCAGGATTTTGTGAGTGGAAAAGCTGCCTGAAGCAAAGCAGGCAGGAGGAGGAATAATTCAGCAGCCTGTTTTTTGGGGGACCGTTATGTGTCACCTGTTAACAGAGTCAAAGCTGCTGTGAGGCACCGGCTTTGCAGGAAGGACTGGCTGAGGCTCTGGAGAGATGCTGGCCAGCGGTTATTATCAGAGGGCACGTGACAGTGGATGCCTGGGGATGGGAACAGGCAGTAGAAAGACAAAACCTCTCACGCTAGACCTTTTCCACATACTCCCTATTGTAAAGCTCTTTTCCCCCTCTGATCACATTGCACCACAGGTACTGTGGCTGCCTCTGAGCCAAAACGTGCATTATCTACCCAGCAAGGGCTATGAAGAGCAATTGCAAGATACCGTCAAGGGCTTTGCTCCAAAGTCTCCTTCCTCAGTTCCCCTGGAAAAGGGGGAATCCCTCTCCTGCCAATATCTCTCAGTTGACACTCAAGAGATTGTGGGGATGACCAACTGTCCTCGTGTCCCTGCACATTTTCTCCCTCCGGTGCCCAGTGTTAGCTGGGGCTCAACAAGAGGGGGAGGAAAGAACAACAGGCACCTACAGAAAGAGGATAAAACACCTCACTCAACTCAAAGAGGGGCAGAAAATCAACTGTCACCCATTCCTCAAAACATGAATGATGCAAGGGACAACTGTGCCAGCCTCAAGCTAGGATTGCACTCAGAAAGAGCCAGAGTTCAGCTGCTCCAAGGGCTGAGCAAATGGCACGCTAAGGACAACGTGCCTCCCTCACCCGCAAGGAAGGTGGACCTCAATCCTGGATTGCATATTGAAGAGCACCCCACGCTCCCCCCAAATCTGTGCCCCCTTCTTCTCACCCAGCTGGGGGAGCACACTGCTCGCTTGTTCCTGCTGTGGCGAAGCAGAACTAAAGCTACAGCCGGCTTTGCTGCACAAGAGGCACCAACAGCAAAGCCTGGCTACTGAAACTGCCCCAGAGGAGAGCTGTGGGGTGAGGTGCCCATCCACTGCAAGCCAGCCAAACCTAGAGCAGTGCACGGCACCCCGAAGAAGCTCAGTGAGATGGCACTGACCCATGAAACCCCAGGTAGGAGATGCTGCTCCCCAGCAAAGCAGCAAGGGACTGAGCTGGTGGGATCTAGGGTTCCCATGAAATCTCCTGCCAGCAGATATAGGTGGCAGCAGGCAGGAGCAAGAGGGGAGAGTGGTCTGAACCAACAGATGGCCTCTGAGGTAGATTTGAGACAACTCCATCTGCTAACATCTATGCGTCACAAGTTAAGCTTTTCCTAATATGCAAGCTGCTCCTTGCAGCCCCGGCTTCCTTTCCCTTCCCTGTTATCTCATTCACAGCTCAGAAGGGATGAAGGGGCTAAGTTTTTTGGAAGAAACCCTGCATTTGATAGCACCTTCGGCGGATACAAGCTCTGTATCCTTTGGAAACAAAGAGTGAAGCTGGTGGCTGCCGATGGCATTGCCAGACTGGTACGGTAGGGATGAGGAAGGCTAAGGTGACAGCATGAGGGCCACAGTCCCATTGATGCAAAAACCCTTTGCAGCAGCTAGTCTGTCACCTGGACATGGTCATGAGCCATGAGAACACCAGGTCCATGAGGCACACACCAACTGGCAAAGGGCCTGGGCTGCCACAAGCCAGGCCACCACTCAGAGTGGGGCAGGACTCAAGGTTTCATATGGACCTGAGGATGCTGCTGCCCCACGACAAGGCACTGCAAGCTGCAGAGCCCTGAGCCCAGCTCCTGGGGCTGGGAAGTCCAGAACAACTATGGGGCAGCTCACCCCCTGCAGCAAAGAGGGTAAGAGACCCAGCTGTACCAGAAGAGCTTGGGCAAGCAAAGGCTAGGAGGTGAATTTGAGCTAGAATTAGCTCAAATCCAGGGGTCAGAAAAACCCCACTTAACGAGAGGTCCACCATGAGACAAGACACAGCTAAGGTTCCTCCCGCAGACCCTGGTTGCTATTTGCAGCAGCACCATCCTAAGGCACTTGGCAAGCACTGGCCAGACATGCCCCAGGAGTGGCAACCCTTGCCCAAAAGCACCCCTGAGCCTCAGGGTCACAGAGCCCCAGCGCAATCCCCCAGGAGCCTGTTCCCCTAAGAGACATGTGGTGCCTTCAAGCTGCCATGGCCCTGTCCCAGGGGCTCAGGGAAGCACCACGGAGAAAGGGGAGGAACATGCTACAGAAGAAAAAAAGGATTGTTTGGAACCACCTACAATGCATTTGTAACAATAATCCAAAATAACCAAACACTAAAATAGAAAAGAAAAAAAAAATTGCACGCTGATTTACGATGAAACAGAGGAAGGCAAAACCAGGAGGGTTGGAAAAGGTTCCTACGAGGGGAAGGGGGCAGGGGAAAGGGACCTTTTTTGGTTTTATTGCAAATGGTTCAAGAGAGCAAGAAAGGAAGGGAGGAGAGCGAGAGACACCTTGGGAAGATGACTGGTTTCCAAGCCATTCAAGACGACACTCGCAAGGACCAGGAGGAGGGGCCACTTCTTAGTCCCGGTATCTCGCCCTCCTCCCCAGGAGACAAACTTTTGCTTCTACGGCGATTTCAGCTTCTTGGTTCGTGGCGAGGTGCCGTTCTCTGCTTTCACCACTCCGTTTTCATGGTAACCTGGGGATGGAGGGAGAAAACTTTGTCCCTTGCACAGGTCAAACCCTTCATTCTCTTGGGGCTGGCCCATAGGCAGGGGAAGGCCCCCACCATGACATGACCCTGCTGGGGACCCGCTGGGCTCAGCACCGAGCAGGAGGCGCTGCCACAGCACTGCCTGCACAGGCAGCAGCCTGCTGAGGGGATGCTGAACCACAGCACTGATGCCTCCCACGGTGCTACCCCATGACACACCAGTCCCAGCACTCACCCGAGTCCCTCTTGAGTAGCTTGGCTTGCTGCTTGCTGCTGGCGGCGGCAGCGGCTCGCTTCCGACTGCTCTGTTCGTTCCAGTACTCCCTCCAGCGCCGCAGCTGGAAGTGGATGAAGCGCCACATCACCGAGGCCTGGAAGAGGCACACCAACAGCAGCACACTCATTCTGGTAGGGGCGGAGAAGAGGCAGGCTGAGAAGAGGAGCGAGGCCACCACAAGCCCAGCCTTCCACCCACAGCAGGGCTGCAGCTGAGGTGCCACTGCGTGGCTGCACTGAGCACCTGAGGCAGGCACTGTCCCTCCATCTCTACTTTCAGCCACCCCCTGAGCTCAGGGCAGCCCCTTCCCTTTCCCTCCCCACCATAAAGCTCTCATGTGCTCCCGGCATTGCTGACTCAAGGCTTTAGGGCACAAACGGATTAACAGGATCATCCCAAACAGCACTGCCCAAACCACTGCACAGGGCAAGATGTCCCCAGCTGCTCCATACAACTAAAAGGTGGATGTGCTTGGAAGGCAGCTAAAAAATCCTCCAAATCTTCAGGTGTGCCAGCAGTCCGTGGTTTCAAAAAGTTTGGGAATGACCAGGCACCAGAAGTCCTAGGAACTTCTGAACTGAACCTACAGCTGCTGTATGGGTGAGAAAGGCTCCCAGTCTTGACAGAGAGACTGCAAGACATGAGGAACCTATCCCATCCTCCGCTTCCCATGTCAACAGGCAGCAAAACATGTCCTAGCAGAATGGAAAACACCTTTTCAGTGACCACATCTGTGTAAACGCAGTTACAGGTGCAGAAGAGAAAAACTGCAAGCATTTCTTTAAGGTAGACTCGTGCTTTATAACTTCACCCAGTGAACAACTTACCTGCTGGCTTTTCCCCTCCATTGTGGCTCTGCAGCCTTTAACCCTGCTCTGCTCCCTCCACACCCTCCCAGCTTGTCAGGACTTTCTCTAAAGGGAACCTAGATCAGATCCCCACCAGCATTTCCAAACTTGGCAAAATCCACCTTGGGATAACACAACCAAGAAAGATGTATTAGGTGACACTGCTACCTGAAGAGGATATTGTTGAAAAGAAAGCTGAAGAAGTTCCCTCTCTCGGGGTCCAGGGCCTGGTTCTCCACTCGTGGCAGCCCAAAGCCAATGACCAGGATGTACAAGGTGAGGGTGAAGAGCCTGGTGACCACGAACACGACAGCCCAGACATTAAACCTGCAGGAGGGCAAGCACAGGTGTCAGCAGGAGCAGCCTCCAGCGCTGAGCTGGAAAGTGAGAGCAAGCCCCAGGTCACGCTGATGGCTCTCTTGGACACCGGAGGATGGAAGCCACAGCCAGCTCGCCTGCTTACAGCTTCTCGTTGTTCTCATCCGTGAAATAGACCAGCCGGGCCATGTGGAAGAAGAATTCGGCTAAGTACTGCAACAGCAAGAGGATCAGCCCCAAGCGGGTTAAGCTAGTAGGGAGGAGAAAGAAAAAAAATAAAGCATCACTGGGCTGGTCAAACTCAGTTCTTCATATCCAGCGACAGCATCTCCACTGCCAACCCCAAGCTGCAGCACCAGCCCAAAGCAGGACCTTTCTGCAACAGTGGGGGCAGGACTGACACAGGGGGAATCCCTGCCCCCAAAACATCAAAGCAGACTGAACCAGTAGCACAGCTGGGATGGATCCAACACAAACCCCTAACCGCTGGCAATGCTCTTCTGTGCACACACTCAGAGGAAGAATAAGAGCTTGCCTGGCCATGCCGTGCTGAGAGAGCACCCCAGTGTGCTTCCCACACCCAGGGGGAATGCACCTCTCAGCCTGCATTTTGGGTCCTTGGTTAACATTTGCTTTGCAATGCCCTGTGAGCAGACTGCCTGTGCACTCCTGTAACATCACTGAACTTCAAAACCAGCTCTGTGCGTCTGTGAAAGCGGTCTGACTAATGGCCCACAGTCGGGAGGTGAGCTTCAACACAATCTGCTTTTCAAACACTCGCCTTTGCTCCCTTTTAAGCTCCCCGCCCTGCTGAGGCTTCCCAGGTGACTAGCACTGCGAAAGAACCTACTCAGCACCATGCACAGTGTGGGATGGGATGCTGAGGCAGCCAACTCACTTGAGGAGGTATGCGCCGGCGATGTGCACCAGGTAGAGAGCGATGCACCGCAGCTGGCGGGGGATCTCCTCCTGGCAGGGGCAGAAAGCCACGTTAACTGTTGTCCCTCTTCACCTGCACTCTCCCAAAGCTCACTTTCCCCAATGTCAGTGAGCAAACCACCTCAAGCATCCCCAGCGTGCGTGGGAATACCCGTCTGGATCTCACCTTGCGAACTTTTTGGAAGTAGAGTTCTGGCAGTGCATGCAACCAGTACGCTAGCTGGCACAGGTAGAAATACTTCACCTGGAACCTGAAATGCAGGGACAAGCCACGTGAGCCATCCTGGGGCACGACAGGACCCCAAGGACCTGGGCACCAGGGAAGGAGTCTGGCCACAAAGCATTGGGGAATCCCTCCACCGCTTTGAAGCCACGGGATTTAGGAGGCATCATTTCTGGGCTGAAATTATATGTTGAGCTGAGTTAGTCATGCCCAGAGTTTACCCAGACACTCGTGCTGCGGTCTCCATGCTCTCAGCTAGCCTCGCTCTTGCAAAAACCCAAGAAGGGAGGACTATCTCCCACTTCATTTCTACCATGAAAAATGAACAGTGAAGCGACTTGCCCAAGGTGATGCAAGCAGGAAGCAGCCACAATGAGTAACCAAGCCCAGAGGACCTTCCTCATGGAGGAAACCCTCCGGCAACCCCCTCCCCAGGGCCACAAACAAGATATCCCCCCATCCCCTGGGATCTCACTGCAGCATCCTTGCAGCAGGGTGTGTACACAGGGCGCTGCGCTGTCAGTGCCTTGCTCCCAGCCACAGGGAAAACCATATAGAGGAAGGAAGTGGTCAGTCCAAGAACAAAATGCCCTTGTCAGTGCTTACGGAAGATAAACATGCGGGTAGTTTTCCCACAAACTCCGGGGGTTAGATATGTATCCTTCCTGAAAAAGAGAAAAGATGCAAGCCTTCAGCAAAAGAAGGCAGCTCATGGTTACGACGAGATGGGCTACTGCTTCAGCAGAACTAGGAACTGGGGATGACACCAGAGTCCTTTCAGCTTGCAGTAAAAACCTTGTCCCCTGTGAAAGCCATGTTCACAGGTGTCTAGCACCCCACTCAAGTTTCATTAGGCCCCTGTGTCTGGGGATTGAAGGCTTCTTGCTCCATTGCACAGAGTCCCAAGTTCAGGATAGCATGTTATGGAGTTTGGGCAATGCAAGAGGGATGCTCTGGAGCTGTGGGGGCGACATGCCTGTAGCATGGTGCCAAACAACTGTGGGCCTGGTCTGGGGACCTTCTTCCCCACCAGCATTTCCAACCCAAGTATCACTTAAACAAAAAGAAGTACTTCTGAAAAGAAAGGGGAACAGAAAACACCTAAAAAAAATTAATTTAATATGCATTGTATAGTTTAATTTTCCACCTGCCTGCATTCACCTATAGCCTCTTGGCTTATGCTTGCAGGACAGATTATGGGATGAGGCTCCCTTTTTGTTCCATGCTTGCACAGCTCCTGCCACAAGAGATGCTAGCATGGGAAATTAATCCAGCCCAGCACCTACCTGTTACCATTGTCCATGCCCTATCTGCTCTAAGCCCTTTTATTTAGTTGAGGGAAGCCAGGGGAAGTGCAAGTGCTGCAAATGGTGACCACCTCTGCACACATGGGGCATCTGGGGAGCATGTCATGGAATGGAGGTTTGCAGAGGAGGCTGATGCTTTGCACGTGGCGAGGAATGGGTCTGGCACTGGGCAAGGGCAGCCAACAAACAGCAGCATCAACTGTTTTGCCAAAGCTTCCCTCCCCACAGCCCTATGGGGCAGTAGTGCCAGCTGATCCCCAGAAATGCTGGCCTGGAAGGGGGTAGTAGTCCTCTAAGGGGGGCTGGCAGGACCTTCTGAGTGGGACCTACCCCTGAGCATACATCCCCAGTGCTGCTGGTGACCACAGCTAGTCCCCAGTGGCCACCAATATCGAAGCATCATAATCACTTCACACTGCCAAAATAGTCAGATCTCTCCAATGATGCCCGTTCTTCCCTCCCCTTACACCACAAAATGAAATGTTTTCACTCTGCATTTTTTCACCCAGTTGCTTTGGGTTGAAACATCCCCAATACAATGCAAGGCATAGCGTGGTTTCCCTGCTCTCAGCAATCCCATCACTACCATCTTGCCAAGAGAGGGACCACAAAGCAAGGGATCACAAACATCTGCCCAGTAGCCCCACAACCCTGCAAAGGGCATCCAAAAACCCCAAGGCACTGGACATAAATAAGAAGGAAAATAAGAGGCTGAGAAAGACGGCAGGTTCCGGAGCAGAGGATGGAGGTGATGGGGCCAGGCAGGATTTCTGGGGTCCAGCTCCCAAAATATTTCACAGCCCATTTGCTTGTGCCTTGCATAAAGCAGAAGGATGTCCCCAGGCTGCCCTCACTCAGTGGCTGCGAAGACCCATCACACTTGAAAACTAAACTTGCCGAAATGTGCTCATCTTGGCCCAGGGACTAGCTGGGGACTCTCTGCTGCCACTGGGGTTTTGCACTCCAGAAACCACCGATCCCACCCAGGGAACCCAAGGTCCAGCCAGCCTTGTGCCTTACCGTCACCACAACGTACAAGCACCACATCACGGAGGTGAGGTGGAAGGCAACCAGTTGTCCCGATTCATTGAACTTGCTGTGTTTGACCTTGGAGAGATGGAGACGCCTGTTGATTTTCTGGGAAGTAGCAGAGGGAGAGAAATGGAAAAGAAAACATGAGCCACTGGGTCAACAACCCTCCCTCCTCTTCCTCCCCCCCATCTCAAGCATCCCCCAGAACACCACCTCAACCCCCAGACCACCCCCAGAACAGCATTTAACTGCAGCAGGATCATGTGCCACCATGGTAGCTGAGATATCTTGGTGACTTGAGACACCAAATGGCACTCACATCCAGGGCGTACTCCTGCACCACCGCATGCAGGATGATGGCAATGAAGATGTAGAAGAGGATGGTGACCAAATCCTTCAGCCCATAGTGATACTGGATCAGCTCCCCATCTGCAAAGAGACCAAACGGCGGGTCAAATCCTCGTGACCCAAATGATTTCCAGGTAAGGGTTTAAGGGTTAGTGTGTGTGTGCGTGTGTGGGCGATTCCCAACACACAGCTCGGGGAGGTGGAGGCAGAGAGAAGTCACGACTGTGCCAGTTGCCACAGGGCTGGAAGAAAGAGCTCTAGCCAGGGTTAGTTAATTGGCAGAGGGTGGATGGTTTCCCCTCTAATAGTTACACACCTCAAGGGAGGAGACACTCGGGACACCTCAAGCCTCCCCAGCCAGAGGTGAGGGGCTGGGGATAGCCCAGCTGCGGAGATGGGAGCTTATCAGCCTGGAGGGATGAAGACATGGAGGCAGTGCTGAAGCAGGTGATGGGATCAGGGATAGCCCACTGGGAGCATGAAGGCTTGGGATGGGATTTCCACCCCCCCAGTTATCATCCAACACCCAGTCTCTCCCACTCATGCCTGAAAGCTGCTGCAGCAGGATTCAGCTGCCTAAATGTAGATGCCTTGCGCTATTAAGAGATCGAGACAGTGGCACTGATGAGAAATAGGACCCATGGGAGGCCCTGCTCTTCTGGAGCAACAGGAGCACCCAAAATATCCCAGACGATTGCATTTAGGCAGCTATTTGCAGCCCTGCAGCTTATGGGTAAGAAGCAGAATTGGGAAAGCTGCTGTTGTAGGACGCTGCAGGAAGCATCGTGATGCAAAGCTCAGCCCGCCCTCAGCTGCTGCTCTCCCTTACCCTGATCCTATCCATCCTCTCCTAATATCAATGCTGGGAGGCAACTTGTCTGTCACCATCCCTGTTTACCCTCACACAAAGGTTCAGTTCAGATTTCTAAGATTTGAGGTGCATGAATAAGATTTGAATAGGATATATGAAAACACCTGACGTAAGGATGTGGAAACACTCTGCCCTTAAAGAGTTCCCAGCAGAGTGCTGTGCAAACCCGGAGGTAAAACACTGCCTGTATCACAGAGCTCAACCCCAGTGCAAGATAAAAGATAGAAGTGCAAGTCTAAAGAGAATAATATTATGCACATGTGCAACTGCTCTGCCTCCTCTCCCTAGGGTATTTCAGAAGCTGCTCTAGCAGGAGCTGTGTGTGCGTTGGGCATGGGAGACAAAAGCAAGATCTGCCAGCTCACAGGCAACAGCATCCTTCTTGTGAGGGGTGTGAAACAGCCTTGGAAAAATTCAGGTGAGCAATAACCCCTCCTCCGAGCAGGCTTGCTATATCAAGGTCTCTCTCCTCACGGCTTCAGCTTGCTCATGCCCTATACTGACATCCCAGTACCTGGTCCTGGTGACATGATTATGCAGCCCCCTGAGATTTCTGGCATCAGGAAAGAATAAATCCCTTAACACAGTGGCAGCAGAAATTGTCTGGACTGTGCCATAGGGGAGCGCAGACCACAATCTAATCTAGAAGCTGGGTGATTTCTTCAACCATAACGTTCAAAGATTTTAAGGGGCAGACATTTTATCTTCCGCGTGTCTGCCTCATCATAGTTTCACTAATCTTAACAATCCTGCTCCTCCCTTGGAGGATTACTCAAACACTTTTAATTAACTGCAGTTTTCTGCCACCAAGCCAGGCTCTGTGCCTGGGGCATTTGGTTCATCCTGAGCCCAGGGCTTTACCCAAACCACCCCCTGCTGCCCCCACACCAGTGCCCAGATTGCTGCCAGCCCCAGAAGGGCTCTTGGCTAGGAAGGTAGCTGCTAGCAGCCAAAATACAAACAGGGGCTGAGCCTCCAGCTGCCTTCTGGTTGGGACCTGGGGCACATCCTCTGGTCCATCAGACCCGGACCTGTGCCAGCTCGGATCCTCCTTGAATTACTCTCCATGTGCATCAGGACCATCAGCTGCTCGGAGCAGGCATGCTGTGCACCACGGGCATCTCCACACCCTCACCTTGCACCGTCCCCAGTAAATAAAGACAGCAATTATCTGCACAGCCCCTGCTGCTTAGCAAAGAGCTAAACGCCTCCTGCTACTTGGCAGGGCACAGAGCTACTCTGGGCATGCAATACGGCAATCTGATCTTGCCTGACCAGGCCTGGAGGAGAATTCTCACTCTGCAGAGCGCAGAGCAGCCTGACTATGGCAGAAACACGGTAGAGAAGAAGTCCTAAAACCCCCTGGAATGCATTTCATCCCAATCCTGGCAGTATGAGGGCTGGCAGACACAGTGTGCTCTGAGCCACTCAAACTTTGCTTTTCCTCCACATATCTTATATTTTAGATTTCCTTTACTAGCAGACAAGGGCCCGAGTGGTGTGCATCAGCAGAGGGTGAGCTCAGGCCAGCCAACAGTGAGGCTTAGGGGCAGACCACGACTTGACCCTCCCCTTAGGGTATCCACAGCAGAAGCATCTCTTACCTGCTGTAGGCACGCTAACATTATACTGAGGTAAGATAAACAGGAAGGCAGTCTTGGCTGTAACCTGTCAAAGACACACAGAGAGGAACAAAAAGCAAATTAGTTGTTGAATCCACTCCTCTACCACCTTCTAGTCCCTTTCCCTATTCTGCTGGGAGGAAAATCATCCAGGGAGATGTGCAGGCTTCAGCTTCACTAGGGAAGAGGTTTGCCAACAGTGACTTGGGATATGGGAAGGAGAAATGTAATTATAAAAGAGGAAGAAACCTGGAAAAGCAATGCACCCATAAAAGCCACCAGCCAACCTGACAGGGGAAGCTCCCTGCTTCCCCTCAAGGATGAACATCCCTCCAGTAGCACAGACCTGTAGCAGCGACCTGGTGCTTGGGAGACATGGGGAACCAGACCCAGCAGGCCATTTGTGTTAATTAAAACCATCCCTCATTCCCATCCACTCTGGGCAGCCACACTGGGAGCCTGGCCTGGGTAGGGAGGGCAGCACCCAGCACCCAAGCAAGCTCAGGAGCTGCAAAGCCCCATGGTGCACATGGATTTAGCTCATGCATGTTTGTGGAGAGTCCTCTAATAATAGCAGCCATGGGACCAGTGAGGCTGGACCCCTTGGAGACCGTGCAGGTGCTCACGAAGGTCCCATGGGGGGTGGGGGGGAAGCAGCTTTGGCAAAAGAGCTAAACTTTGCACGGACCATGCACAAGATCCCAGCTGAATGTCCAGCATCACAGGCTGGCCCGAAAAGGGGAAAAAAAAAGCCTGGGATGAGACATCAGGCCCCCTGCAAACCAGGGCTGTGCTGCCCACTCTTCCATTCATTGCTTTTAATTCAAAGGAATGACCCTCCCCAGCAGTGAAGCAGGAGGCTTTGTGGGGATGGGGCAGAGCATCCCATCCCAGCACATCTGCAGGATGCCCCAAAGCAGCATCTCTGAGACTGATGCACCCTCGAGCCGGGGCCACAGCAAAATCCAGTGCACGGACATCCAACACCACACATGTCTTCATCCTGTCCAACCCCACACTGCCAGCAGGTCACCAGAGGTTTTTACCTTTCTGATGGCTCCTCAAGCCACCCTTCCAATGCTTCACAAGCGCCCAGCCTTATACAACCAGCCCCCAAAAAATCCTGTGCCCGCCAATGAAGATGCTGAGCTGAGCTGCATTTCACACAGACGTAGCTGCAACTGTTTCAGAGCTGTAGGCTATTAAAAATCCTGCTGGAAATATTGCTTCACATCTTGTGGGATGTAGCTGCAGGGGGGGAATGTGGGGCTTTGCCAAGTGTTCCCATCCGGCCCCCACAAGCATTGAGCAACTGGCTGGCGGCTCCCTGCTGCTGCGCAGGCAGCGCTGCCCATCCTTCTGCAGCGCTGGCTGGGGGATAGCAAACTCTATGGCATGTTTTCATGATGTTTGGGGATTCTTATTTTTTTCCCCCACTTAAAAAAAGAAATCCCACATGTAATGCTCTGCTTATGGAGGACTAGATGAAAAAAGCACTCTGCCAAGGGAGATGGAGACCACGGGCAGAGTTTGGGGTGGTAATGGAAACAGTGCATCACCTGGCCTCAAGCTGGCTTAAGGAGACACTTCTGGCTCTTGCAAACCTTGCTGGCTAGGAAAACAAAGTTGCTTCATCCAAAAGCAGTACAGCACAACCATGACCTGGACTCTACATCCAAACCTCATTACAAGCTGGTGCGGGGCATGAAACAAATGCACAAAGCCAGCGATGCCCGTGATGCTGCAGGAATGGATGGCCGTGTCACAGATGTGCCAACAGCAGCGGGCACTGAACATTTTACAACTATCCGAGTATCTGGCTGACATCCAGACATTTAAACAGCTGGAAACAAGACATCATTTCCAGATGAAGCCTCCTAACCTGCTAAAGGGGCCCTAAGCCAGACTTGTGGGTCCAAGAAAATGAGCCTGGAACATCTCGGGGGGAGGGAGCAGTGCTGCACAGTGCTCAGGCCCAACATGGTTTGCAAGGACTCTCCTAGTCTTCTTTTCTAGAGGGCCTGGTAGGAAGGTTTCCTCCATCCACTCAAGGATCAAGCAATGCTCTGTCCCACCTCCACACCTGCCTTTGCTTCCTGTGGGCCAGAGGACCACCAGTATCTTCGTGGGCCACCTCTGCACCCCTTCACCTTTCATTACAGAGAGGTAGCAGGTTATTTTCTAAAGCCTGTGAGACATGTTTTACAGCCTAAGATAAATGTAACCTCCTGGATGTAGGCAAGCTCCTGAGAGACAGATTTCCAAAGACAAACTGTCTCTCTTCTCCATTTGGTGGATGGGGAAGCCCCAGCACACACCTGCAGCCACTCACCAAGGGCCACAGCAGCAGCTTCGGGGGCCAAATCTGAACCTCGGAGCATCCAACCTCCCCATCCACGTCTGGACATCTCACAGCCCTTACATGGAGGGAAGGTCTCCTCCCAGGCATCAAAGGCGTTCCTTTCTCCCACAACCAGCTTTAAAGTGTTCACACTGACCATGGATATGTCTGAACGTGTGCAGGGTTCCATCCTTCGCCCTCGCACCTCTTCTCCGTGGGCACCAGCAGGACTTTAACAGCCAAGGCAGAATTTCCAAAGTGTCCTTGGGCTTTCCAAGGGCTCAAAAGACTGTATCTCATTTTGTGGGCATTTGTGCGACTGCACAGGGAACCCAGAACAGTGTACTTATGGTCCAGCTCAGCTCTGTCCTCTGAAACCCACCACCTGCCAGGCCACCAGCATCCCAGTCATGCCACACACCCTTGGCTGGTTCAACTCCACCTCCCCACCACTGCCACAAGGACATCTCAGTTCAGGTAGGCAGTGGCAGTTTCTAGCAGCCAAGGCAGATGGAGCGCGGAATGCATGGTACGAGCCACCTTAAGTAGGACACTGGTGACATCCCTCCACTCTTGAAGGTGAAGGACACCTTGCACATCCATGGAGGGACCTGCATCTTTTTGCCATTGCTCACAACACACCCCTTACCAGCGGGCACAGAGGGATAGATGACTTGGCCAAGGTCACAGCTAAGCTCCATCAAGTGAACATCAGGCCCCCAAATCCCACGCTGTAGCCATAACCTCCCCAGCATCCCCTCCACCACATCAACCGGGAGCACCCACAGTGCACCCATAGCTATATAGCCCTGCATAGCGCATAGAGACAGAACCACCACCGAGCAGCTTAAACCTCCTGGAAAATGGGGAACACTTGAACCACGACTTCCAGCAATGCCACCTCCAGGTCCCCTGCAGGCAGAAACCAGGTTTTCTTGGCTCAGGAAGCACTGAGCACTGGGGATGGCAAAGCTTTAGAGCTCATGTTGAGCATTTTGCAGGCAGCCAAAGAAAGCAGAAGTTTGTAATGGGAAGAGCAACATGAGGATTATTCAGAAGCACAAGACGCTCCCTGTCTGTTTGCTCTGAAACAAGATGCTGGTATGGGAAAGGAAGTGCCAGGCACGCTCCTGTGAGCAGAGCCAGAGCTGCCACAGAACTGCAGCAGGCAGAGACAGAATAGGGCCTCTCCAGGTTGGTGGTTTGTGTTTTTTTTTTCTTTTTGGTGATGCTGTGAGGCCACTTCCTTGACCTGCTTCTTTGGTTTTCCCCTCTTCAGCCATTTCTCAAAGCAGCCAGATGTCCAAATCCTACAGAGCACCATGACTTGGGTTGGGATTTTTATAGGGTGGGAGAGGGATTTGTCTGCATGGGAAAAGCTGAGTGGGGAACATACAGAAAAGGCTGTGTATTCCTTGTTCACTCCCTGTCCTGCATTAAGGGCACCCCTATGCAACTCACCACTGCCCAAGGGGGTGAGGGAGATGCTACTCATCCTGGCCTCATCCTGCCAGGCATGAGGGATGTGCCTGAACCAGCTAAATCTGGGAAGCAGTCACCCTAGGGGCTCTCTACAGCCACGCAAAGCAAACAGCATCTTCAGCAGCAAGTGGGTTTCTGGTGGTTAATGACACTAACCTGAGGACCAAAGGGCAGCTGGACAGTGAAGAGGCAAGACTGAATGTGTCTATCAAGACCACAGTTTCCTGCGATGCTCAGAGCAGCCAGGATAGGGCTTTGGCTCTTTCTCACAGAGCTATACGGCTAGAAATCAAATCGGCGCATCAACCTCATAGCCCTTGATGGCAGAGCGACGGATAAAGCCAAACAATCCCAGCACTACTATGCATTTACTATGCATCTACTATTCACCACTATGCATCTACTCCCTGATAATGCAGTGACCAGAAAAATTCACACCCCCGCTAGCCTGGAGTGTGGCTGCCTAATACAAGCCAGCAAAGCTCCCCCCACCCTTTTTAGATCTAGGTTTTTTCCCTGTAAAAGCCCGAACCAAATTCCCAATCCCACTTCTGCAGGCACACGAGTAGCTTTTAATAAAGGCATCTAAGCACGCGCATCCAGGCAGCTCAGCACCTCTCCTAAAATCTACCCTCTGCGACTCTCAAACCCTAAGATTTTCAGGAGGGATAATTTTTGAGCACCCTTCACAGAGAGGCACCAGGTCACTACAAAACACGGTTCCCTTTCCCAAAGCCTCAGCGCAGTGTGATCTGCAGAGCCCGTGCTGTCCTCACCCACCCCAGAGCCCCCAGGCACCCAGCCACCCCCATGGTCCTGCCTGGGTTAAAAGCGCTTCGAAGGAAGGAAACGGCTCCAAACGCCTGGCGGGGGAGGCTGGGGGAGTTTCTGATGTCTGAGCCGGGAAAATATTTCCAGGGCTTGAAAAACAACTCAAACTAATTAAAGATAAAATGCTGTCTGAAGGCTTTTCTCACAACTTAGGGTGGTTTTTTCCCTCCACCAGCTGGAGTGTTTATTGAAAGAAAAACTTGTTGATCCACGGTATGGATTGACACAGGCCCTATATGTAAACTAAAGGCCAAACTTTGGACCAAAGCCTTCAAAAGTAAACAGCCTGTTTTGACAAAAAAGCCTCCCCGAGGGCAGCGCAGCCCCCCTGCTCCCTCAAACAAGCTTGTCCCCCGGTACGACACAATTATCATTGCCTCACGTTCCCTCCTGTTTATTCTCTTTTTAAAAGCAGACCTAAATTCTACTTTTTTTCCCTTTTTTTCTTCCCCACTCTTACCCAACTATTCCGCCTTTAAACCGCCTGCGTGCCTCAGCTCCCACATCTGGCAAAGACCAAGGGAGGCAGAAACACAGTTTGTTTTCCCTTGTTAATGATGAGAAGGCCTTAATTTTTGCAGAGTACTACAGAAGGGACCAGGGAGGGGAAAGTATATTTAGCAGGAAGCCTGGAAATAGCAGCTCATTCGTCAGCCGCCTTCGTTTGACAGTGTCACAACCCGGTGTTTGGGACACCATGACTCATGGCCGCAGCCCTGTGCATGGGGGAAAGCGCAGCAAGGGCACGGCGTGTCTTACAATGTTTTATAACTATTAGCATCACCCCGTGCATAAGCATCGGGAGCTGTCCCCAGCTTTGTCCGTGAGCTTGTGGCAGCCAGTTCTGGGCATAAAGGAGAACTAAGACTGAGCCTCAGTTTCCCCACCTTACAGAGGCCATCACAGCAGCCCCTGCCTGATATAGAGCACCCACCCCCCCCCGCCCCCGCAAAACCAGTGAGGTCTCCCCTGAACTCAACCTACACACGAGGCCGATCGATCTGGTACCACGCACAGTAGCCATCCCAGATAGGACACAGGTCACTGGGCAGCTGCAGGTTAAACCCAGCCTGGCCTTGGCTTCATTTTTTTGCAAAGCAGGGTGGAAAAATATATGCAGAGTGATTTCTGCGCAAGGATGGAGAGCACCCGTTTCACACTTCTATACACACTTAAAATGCTTTTTGACAAAAAAAAAAAAAAGGGTACTTTTCTTTTTGGCCTCCAGCTTGCTCGTGAATGAAGCAGCCACACACACAGAGCAAAATCCCTCCCTGGCACCACGCAGATGATCACTGGGTGTGTTTTTACACCCTGAAGGCCTAGGGCTGGCTGGGAAGGCAGAAACCCCTGCAGTGCCCAACTCCGGACAGCTCTCTCTGAGGGCACCCCCTCCAAGCCCTGGGCTGCCCTCCCTGAGCAATGCTATGATCATCTAAAACGTGCACAATACTCGAATAATCAAGCCCAACACACCTGTAACACCGGTGAGCAGCCTCATGCCATTCTCTGTGCTCCAAGATCCCCTCCCTGAAGCTGGGATGGCACTAGTGGCGCAGCTGGCAGTGAAGTTGAGCATCAAGCAAGATGTGAATGGTATCTCCATACGACTGGTACCCACTCCTCACTGCCAAGGAATTACCAGGTTGCACACCCAAAAGGATGCTCAAGGCATGCCTCGCATCATGCTTGGGGAGGGAACAGACCTGCAACAGCCCTTGAGCATCTCCATGAGGAGGGTGACGGTGCAAGCAAGCACTCAACTCCTGGGGGCTGCCTGGGAAAAGGTTAAAAATATCATTTGTGCCTCCCCGAAGAAACCTCCCCTGCAGGAAATGGCCTATTGTGATCAGGATTCGGCCTTTTCCGCTGAGCCTGAGCCTGGCTGTGGCCACCAGCATCAGGGAAGGTGGGAGCCTGGCTGCGGGATGGGAAGCAGGACAGAGAGAAAGAGGAGGAGAAGGGACAGTGACATGTCCTCCCCACCATTGCAGAGGAAGCACTGAAAAGGTGTCCAAAGGCAGAAATATCCGAGCTCTACTCACAGCAGAGGTGATGTAAACAGGCACAGATGGTTTGGAGGGCTGGGGAAGAGCAGAGCCCAATTTCTCCTCCAGAGGAAGAGAAAGCAGAAGGAATAAATACATAAATAAATAAATAAAGAAAGAAAGAAAGACTAAAAAATCTACAAGGACCAAAAGAGTTGTCCCAAACCCTATGCCAAGGGGAAGATGCAGGATGGTGCTGCTGGGCAGGGATGCAGCTGGGCAGTGCAGAGGGAGGAGCGCTGAAAGCCGCCCTGGCACAGTGAGCAACCGTCTCCCCGAGGTCTGCCGGAACAGTGGCGGCACTGGCAGGGAAACTGCTGCCTCCCAGCTACTGGAGGAGATTTAATTAAAAGACATTAGAAAAAAATCAGAAACACCACAAAACCCTCCCTGATGCCACCTCCACAGGGGGTTCATCACATCACATTTCAAAACCACCCTTGGAGCATCACACCAACCAAAAGCCTTTGCAGCAGGAGCCTGGGTACCACCTCTCCAGGATGGCAGTCCTGACAAACAACCACAGGAACCAGCACCCTGAAAAAAACATCTGTGGGGAGAAACCCCGATAGAGGTGCAACCTCCATGACTTTGGGTTTTTTTGTTTTAAAGTATGACTACGAAACTTGCAGCCTAACTTCGCAACATTTGCATGTGGCTTTGGAATACAGCTGGCTCTCTTGGGTTAGTTTTGAAACTCCTCTGACCCTTAAATATATATATATACATACACACAAGCACATCGAAAGGGGTTTGTGCAATGGAAGCGACTCGCTCATTCAATGCATTTGCAGAAAAAAAAAAGGGGGGGGGGGGGTGAGAAGAAGGGGGCTGCCACCGGGAGGGTATTAAGGAAATGGATTTCCTCCTCCTGCGATTTGCTACAGAAGGAGCCTTTCCTCCTCCGCCAGGCCCCCCGGCCACCCCTTTCCCGTCCGGATTTGCTTTGAAACGTGGCACTGCGCTGAAGGGGAGGGTTTGTGCGGGGGATGCTGGGGGGAGGGGGGTCCGCTCCGGCCCAAGCTGCTGACCACAACTTGCAGCCGCCCGAGGTGCCTCCGCATAGGGTGCCCAGCGCCGAGCGAAGCTGCACGGCGGTGGCCTCCAGCCCTCCCCTGTCTCCTCCCCGAAAGAGGAGAGGAAAAAGCAAGCTGGGAGGGAAAGACGGAGCAGGGGGAGAGCGGCATTCCCAGCATGGCTCCGCACGGCGCTGGGGCGGTGACGGGGCAACGGCCTTCCCGGGGGGTTCTGGCCACCCCAACTGGGCAAAGGTTTCCCGCAGAGGAGGCAGGGATGCCTTCTCATGGCCCAGGGTGGAGCGGGACGGCCGGGATGGGGAAAGCCTGGGGAGCCGCCGGCATCTGCGTGAGGCCCTGGAGCCCCTGGTGCTTCGTCCCACGGCGCGGGATCAGCAAGCTGTGGAGAAAACATCTGGAAAAGGGCTAACATTATAAAAAAAAACAAAAAAGGAAAAAGGAAAAAAAAATACTTTTCCCATTTCCTATCGATGAAAATATCTGTGAGGGCTTGTTTTCTCCTTGCATGTGGTCGGGCGGCTGAGGTACCCCTCGGTGCTTGGGAAGTGGCATGGGGCAGGGACCGTCCCCAGCAGTGGTGCTGCGTTTGCAGAAGGGCGTTCGCCACCCCCTGTGCTCCCCCCTTCTGCAGCCAGGGACCCCAGGCAGGGCTGGGGGTGGCAGAAGCATGTGCCACCTCCAAAAGACACCGCTGGGTTGGATGCCCATGGGGAATTGGGGGGGGGGGGGGGGGGGGGGCGGGGAGCACATCTCTCTGATGGCAGGAGAGAGATGGGGAATAAATAGGGCGGCACTCTGCACCCCCAGACGGAGGGGTCCCCGCACCCCACAGCCACCACTCAAGCAGGATGGGGTCACCTCGCCGGGATGCCGTGCCCTGGACACCCCCGAGCCAAAGCAGCCCCGGGGAGGTTGCCGGGGGAAGGGGGGGGGGGGCACCCCGTGCAGAACAAAGGGGGGCTCCCAGGACATCCCGTCCACAGCGGGGGTGCACACAGGGGTGGGGGGGGACACGCACACAGCCGCGGGCCCGGGGTGGGCTGACCCCGGCGGGATGGGGGGGATCGCCCCCCCGCGACCGTGTCTTCCCCCCGGAGGAAGCCGGAGGCGGGGAGGGGGGGGTCTCACCTCGAACATGAGGGCGATGAAGACGCCGAGCACCAGGCAGAAGCCGATGTCGGCGTGGTTGTGGATGAGGAACTCCTGGCTGAAGAGCGGGTGGCTCTTGGCCCGCCGGCGGAAGGCCATGGCCGCGCCGGCGCGGGTGCGGAGCGGGAGCGGGAGCGGGAGCCGCTGCCCACCGCCCCGCCGCCGCGCAGCGCCGAAACTTCCCCGGCCCCCGCGCAACTTCGCGGCGCTCCGCCACGGCCCGCGCAGGCGCCGCCGCCTGGGCCCGCCCCGCCCCGCCCGGCCCGGCCCGCTGCCCCGCTCCGCCCGGCCCCTGCAGGCACCCCGGGCCCGCACACCGCGCCCCGCGGCACGCACCCGCAGCTGCACCCACGTACCCTGCGTGCCAGCTGCCCGCTCGCACCTGCACCCACCTACTGTGCACCTCTGGGTGCCCACCCACCTCTGCATCCACCTACTGTGCACCTCTGGGCGCCCACCCACATCTGCACCCACCTACCGTGCATATCTGGACACCCACCTGCATCTGCACCCACCTACCATGCATGTCTGGACACCCACTTGCATCTGCACCCACCTACTGTGCACATCTGGGCACCCACAGACCTCTGCATCCACCTACTATGCACATCTGCATGCCCACCCACCTCTGCACCCATCTATTGTCCACATCTGGGTGCCCTCCCACCTCTGCATCCACATACTATACATGTCTGGGCACCCACCTGCATCTGCACCCACATACTGTGCATGTCTGGGCACCCACCTGCATCTGCACCCACCTACCATGCACATTCAGACACCCACACACATCTGCACCCACCTACTGTGCACATCTGGAAACCCACCCACACCTACACCCACCTGCCATGCACGTCTGCATGCCCACTTGCCTCTGCACCCACCTACAGCGCATGTCTGGGCGCCCACCCACCTCTGCACCCACCGTGCACGTCTGGACGCCCACCCACACCTGCACTCACCTCCCCATGCGTGCCCAGCCACAACTGCACCCATCACCCACCTGTGGCCCAGCACCCACCTCCCCATGCACACCCTGACCCCCACCTACCTCTGCACACACACACCCCCCAAGCCCCAGCCCCAGCGCTGAACCCCAGATCCCCCTGGCCATGACTCAGGGAGAGGCCAGCGGTGCGGGGCACCCGACCCACCCCATCCCCTTCCCAAACCCCATCCCGGCTGGGGCTGGGGTCTGTGGCCACCAGCCGCTTTGCGAGCAGAGGCATGTTTGCTCTTATTTACTGAGGCCAGTCCCTAAAGAAGTCCCCCCAGATCCCCTCAGGGACCCTGAAGGATTCAGGGGAGCAGGCAGGTCCCTTTGGCAGCTTTGCTCAGCCAAAGCAAGACAGCAGCAGGGGTTTTGTTTTCAAGATCTCCCTTGGAGGAAACCAGACGCCAGATCCTTTAGCCTGCAGGATCTAGCCAGGCTCCTCCAGCATCCCTGGATCCCCACAGATCCCTCGCAGGCGCAGACCCCATCCCATGGCCATCAGGGGGGATTCGCAGGAGGGAGGAAACGCTGCTGCGGGGACTGAGCCGTCTCAAACCTGGTGCTGAGAGCACAAAGCGCTTTCCTCCAGCCCAGGAAGCGCGGTCCCTGGGTTCTCTTTAAGCACTTGTTCCTATTAAGCAAGTCCTGATTAGCTGTGTTTACCCCCGCAAACCCCCCTCCGTGTTATTGTTTAGCCTTAGAGCGATGGGCCGGGAGATGCAGCCTGGGCCCTGCCATTTACAGGAATAGTAAAGACACCAAAAAGGGATTTGCAGCAAACCAAAACTGTTTAATTAGGGAGGAAAAAAATATCCAAAGTTTCAGCTCGGAGTAAACAAGCAAACAGCAACTCCAGGGCAAATACTTATATTTTCTGTAATGTCCAAGTATTGTATTTCAATATTTTTGGAAGTGAAAAGATGTTTCTCAGGGTAAATCTTTCCTGGGTTAGTTCAGGGGGTGGGTAGTGGTGGGGTTACATCATCCTGGAGCTGGAGGGAATGTTTTTCATTGAACAAAACTGACCCCAAGACCTGGCATCTGCGGGCAGCGCTCAGAAAGTGGGCTGTGGAGGGGGCTGGAAAATGGTGCTGCTGGAAGGCAAGATCCCAGCCGGGCTGGGGCAGGGCTGCTGCCAACCCTTGTGCCCTGTCGGTACCTTTCCAAACCTCTTGATTTTATTTCACCTCAAAAGAGGGACGAGGGTGACCCATTAAAAACAACGAGCCAAGGGGACGGTGCCTGCAGGCTGGACAGCTGCGCTCCCAAGCCCAGGTGCTCACCTGGGGAGTGTTTAATTAATTAGGGACTTAGCCTCCGTTCCTGCCTGTTCGCTCCTTTTTCCAGATCACTGGTGAGCGCACAGCCAGTTCTCTTCGGGAGCCTGCAGGTCACTCCCTGCATTGTCAAAATTCACCATTGATTCCTGCCCTCCGCTCCCAGCTGCCCCTTGACAGCCCACGAGAGCTCCTCTCATCAGTGGCACTGAGCTCTCTTGGGCTGGGGCACGGTCCTCCGCCTCTTTAAAGTGCTGGAGAGGTTTTCCTTCAAAACAAAATGAACAAAAAAGGTTAATAGGAGGCAAATGAGCAGAAATTTTGTACTCCAGAGCAGGCAAGAGCACACGACAATCTGTCTTGAGTGTGGTGGAATGGAGATACCTCGCCTCCAGACCTTCTGCAAGTGGCTGAAGCCCGAACAGTGATGAGCACCCCCAAAGGCTGGGCAGATCCTAAGGTCTAGTTCAGGGTAACAGATCTCATCCAAAAAGAGCTTCATGGGAAATGCTGAAGAAGGAGCGGAGGGTCTAGCTGGCTGTCTTCAAGCATTTTGGACGCTAGAAGGAAAAATCCGCAGGTTCCCCCAAGCAGTTGGTTTGTGTCCCCTCTGCCACGCTTCTCCCTAGCTGCAGTTTCTCATGCAGCTTCACGCCCTGGGTTTGGACCGTCCCAGGACCACGTTGCTCCATGAAGAGCAGTGACCTGGGACCCCTGCACCCTGTGGGCTGACGTGCAGACCAGAATGGGGAGCGACCACGTCGCCCACACAGGCACATGTGCACAGCCCCATGGGCACTCTGCCAGCTGTCAGGACTTGGCACCGTGGTGGTGGTGGTAGCTGGAGCTGGTTCTACCAAACCAGAAGGTTCCCATGCCTCATCCAACGCAGCCAGTGGCAGCTCCCCTTGCACATGCACCTTTGGACCTGAAGTCACGGTGGGATACTTGCAGATGGATATGACTCTTCTCAGCCCCGAATACTACTTTGGTGAGACCCTGGCAGGGGCTTCCAAGCTTTCCTCATAGCCCAGTGATACCTGGGGAGGTGGAAGGAGACCCCCACAGCCATGATCACATTCCTCCAGGCACTCGCTGTACACCATATCAGCCACCTCCGGTACCCCAGACCCCCCCCATGTTGCTCTCATCTGCGATGCCACAACAGCAGCAGTCCTGCGCATCCCTCTCCTCCAAGAACCCCGGGCACGGGATGGGCACGCAGCCTCTGGAACAAGGCATCTGCTTTTGTGGCCTTGAGCAGCATCTCCCTCTGGTGGCTAAGGAACAAGGAACCGTGGGGAGAAACACCGCCCCAGCGTGACCTCTTCGGTCTGGCAGCGCTGGGAAAAACCTGGATGTGCACCAGATCATTGATGTCTTGGGGTTCTCCCCCTCCACGGAGGTGGGATGGGTGGGGAGCGGTATCTGGAGCTGTGATTTGCAGCTGGACAGTCCTCCTACTCCAAACAGGAACTAAACATGTCATTTCTATAGGTGGAGACCTGTAGTTCAGTGCTGGGTTTGTATGCAGAATGCAGACCTGGACCCTGGGTGCAACGACTGCAACAGGGCTCTCATGCAGGCTGAAACTCTTTAAGGACAGCTAATCCATATTATTCCACCTATTTTCAAGTTGCTCCCAAGGAGAAGGTGAGGGGGAGCATGGCAGGATCTCATCAGTGACCATCTCCCATCATCAGGGAACAAAGCCACGGGAACATGGCCCCTGCACCTACACCCCCATCACGAGTACCCTCACCCCAGCCATCATGACCCCTCTGGTGCTCTCCCCAGAGACCAGCCTCTCTTGGCCACCCCTTGACCCATCCAGGAGTTCCACAACAACCTCCTCCGGGGTCAGAGGTATCAGCTCATGGTGCACCTCCAGGCCATCTGTGCATCGTGGATGTGCTCTCAGAAATCAAAGTCCTCAGGGACACCTGACTCCTGTGCCCAAAAGTATTCTCCACTTTCCTAAAATTGTCTGTTTGGCTGTATTTCCTTTTCTGACTGGTCCATGGGATAGTTTTACGACGGCTGCTTATTGTCAGACATTTACCATCTACAGTTAGCCCAAGCCACCACAGAGCTAGCATTGGGCTGTAGAATATAGCCCTCCCAACTGTTTCATGACCCTTATCAATTTTTGCAGTTATGGCTAAAACAGACCCACGGCTGTTCAGGACAGGCCCTGGTAAGCCCAAGTTTAGCTAGCACAAAGCCTGTGGTCTGCTGTTAACAGCAGCAACCCTGTATTTATTGGGTGAAAAATCACTTAAATCACTCACAAATGCATCAAGGATGGTGTAAATTCTTCTGTGTCTCAAGGCCCTGGACCAGGACAGAATAGCAAATCCTCAGAGCATTTGCTTTTCCTTTCCAATGTTGCCATGTGATAACCAGCACAGGTTTGAGGGTAGCCCATAATTTAGGTAGCCATCACTTGATTTACTAGGCATTTGATTTTTGTAGTCCGTGCAATTTATTATGGCATGTAGGATTGCAACCACAGAGTGTAGAGCCAAGGTAAACACTGCTGTGGCTTGAGTAGAGCATCCAAGGAGAGAGATTCCCACCAAGCACAATGCCGTGCGCTGTGATCCTTAGGTTGGTGGCTTGCTTTCCAACCTGCTGGACCTCAGATGTTAAGGTTGGATGCTCTTATTATTTGCATGAAATGCTTAAAGTCTACCTCAAATATTGCCAGTCTTACAGTTTCAATGATTCTTGTCGTGTTAGGTTGCTAGACTCAGATCTCTTGGTCCAAGTTATATAGGACACAGCCCGTTTCATGGGACCTCTCCAACCTAAAGGGAAGGGTCTGGGTTAGGAAGAGAATGATCCTGCCGAGGGAAGGAAAGGACTTTTCTTGTCCTAGATTTAGTTGGTCCTAGTTTGGGGAGGGGGTGGGCAGGCACCACTGCCTCATTCATCATCACTCACCCTGCTCTGGGTCAGGGGGTGGGGGAAAGGGGCAGCTGTGCCAGCTCCACACCCCCCATGAATCTGAGTTCCCACCCTGGCAAGAGGAGGTGGAACAAGGAAGACATAACCAATCCTTCCTCCCAGCATCTGCTGCTTGGCGCAGAAATTTGGCCAGTAAAGATCTGCATCCTCACCCCACATGGTTGCCAACGTCCCAGCTTGCCATCTCCACTCCTCCAGAGCTGCTGCTTGCCAGCAGCAACCAAATGGCCCCAAGCCACTGCTATGTGTGCCACATTGGCATGCCCAGGTCCCTTCTTCATCCTCCCGCTGAAAATTCAGACAGGCAACTCGTCCTGGGGCTGTAGGAGCGAAGTGTAGGAAAGAGAGAAAGGAGAGGATATGGAGTCCCGCACTTGTTCATGTCTGTGTCCTTTCTTTGCACCCCCTCAGCTGCAGAAAGGGAAAAAACAGCTTGATGGGGGTGGGTGGGTAGAATCAGAATGGGTAGCAAATCTAAGATGGGAAAATGGAGTTGCAGAGGAGAGGGGATGTCACATCCAGCCAGCAAGCTGTGCAGCGGTTCGCTTGCAAAGCAGCAGGAGAGCAAGGTCCAACATCCCCTACAGCAAGGTCCAGATGACATCCACACACTGACGGGCACCCCCAACACGAGATACAGACATGACAAAGGCCAGTTTGTTTTTTAAAGCATCATTATATATTATCCAAGGTAGAAAACCAAACCAGATAAAAATTTCCATAATGCCACAGCAGCTCTGCTGCCTTCTGTGTGATTCACATAGTGAGGAAGACTCCGGAAAAGCCACTGCAACTGCTTCCTCCCTGCAGAGCGCAGCCACAGCACGGCAGCGCTGAGGTCTGAACAGAGACATGGAGCTTCCCCTGCACTCCAAATCCAGCACCAACTGGGTTTTCAGTGCCCGGATCAGCTTGAAGAAACCTCTGCCTGAGTCAATCCTGAGCAGTGAATGCTATGTGGGAGCTTTTTTTTTAATACTTTCTCACATGCCTGTCCTTCCTGCTGCCTTTCCTGCCCTGTGGCACCACCAAAGTCCTGCCCACAGCGGGACAACAGCTGAAGGACATGGCCAGATGTGCACCAGTTGGTGCTCAGGAGGTTCCTGGCAAACCCAGCTCACCAGCCCTCAATCAACAAGTCAAGCCACGTCCTGGGCACAAACCCATGTCCAGCCAGCCTGGCTGGAAGCATTAGCTAGTTCTGAGACCAAAGTATCGAAGCTTTTAGCTCCCGGTACAAATAAACCCTGCCTGCGATGGGGATTTTATGGTGGCAGGAGCATGTAGATCTGCTTTGAGATTTGGCTTGAGGCTACATTCAGGAGGGAGCATCCACCCAGATCTCGATTATCTGCAGCTGGGTGGAAGGGGGCAAGGAAGAGGCTTGGGCAGAAAAGGTCACTTGAGGAAGCAGGGCAGTGGGCAAGCATGCAAGACATGGCTTTTGTCTGCAATTCAGGGTCCTGAGGTTGTGGTCTGCAGTATGAAGAGGATCTACGATCCTATGTGGCCCCAGAAAATGGTGCTGGTAAAGCTCTCAAGATGAACATCAAGGGGCAAAAACAAATGAAGCACAGCTAAGCCTTATTTTAGGACTTATTCTGCCCAGAAGGAAGCGCATCTGAGAGTAAAACTCACTATTTTTCTGGTTTAGGCACTTGTTTGTCCTGAGAAGTCTCCTGCTTTGGCGAGCATTGCAGCTCCTGGAGGCAGCTGCCAGAGCTCCATGCTGGGACAGGCCAGCAGCTTGCACAGGCACTTATTAGTGGACATGCTTCAAGACATGGTCACAAACACATCAAAGGCAGCATGTTTCAGCTGCCTAGCAGGACTGTTACATAATTAAGTTTAATGAATACCAGAATCTGGACTCTTAAGGCTTTTTAAGACCTCTGAAGCTCTCCAAAATTGCAAGTAGAAGATGCACTGGGAAGGAAGGCGATGTCCTAGTGATGGAGGACCACCTGTGCCTGGTGGCAGGGGCACCACAGGGACAGTCTTCATGGCCAGCATTAACACCCCACCACCTCCTACCGTACCTATTGACAAGGCAGTCACCCCAGTGCTGACCCAAGGTGACAGTGCAGCAAATTACAGGGTCACTCCAGCAACCCAGACAGGTCTGTCCCCTCTCCCAGCTTCCCCAGTCCTCACTGTGGGCACCCAGGGTCAGCCTTGGGGGTGGAGGTGAAGCAAGGTGGCCTCAGCTTGCTCCTCACAACAGTCCCAGGCGTGCCACAAGAGTGGGTGTCCCAAATGTGATGCCACCCCATGAGGGCACCCTCTGACCCTGCAGGCTCCAAGCTCTCTCTGGGGACACTTGCCACCCCACAGCCACCTGTGCCACCAAGGGACGAGCTGCTCTGCAAATGCTTGTGGGCACATGCACCCAGGATTGGGCTGATGCTTGCCATCTCAAGGGATAAATGCCCTCCTCCTCCACCTCCTTCCAGGCAGTCTGGGGGAGGCTGGGCTTCGCTGTCCCTTTGCATCAGGGCCATGCACGTAGCTGTAGCTGTCGCCGTGTGGGGCGAAGCAACGCCTCCTGCGCTTGCGCTGAAATACATAGAGGACGCCTCGGCCGGATCCGAGGAGAAGCTGCTGGGAAAGGATATGGCTGGGGGAAAAACAGGCTCCTGCCCCGCTCCATCCTCCTGTGCCATTCTTGCAGCACTGGCGCTGGCTTTGCTGCCCACTTCATTCCCTGCCACTTTCAATTTCTCATCAGTCAGACCAGATTCAACACTCCGAGGACTGATTTCCCTTGTGGGAAGGGAAAGGTTTGCCCCAAGCTCAACACTGGTGGGTTTCCGCATCATCCATCCTCCAGTGTAAGCCTCTTCCACGCCACCGTCTCCAAAAGCTGTGACGATCACAGACATATCTCCTGTCTTCAAGGCCAGCTTTACCAGCAGCCAGTGGTGGTGGTTTGTCCAGCTGTCCTCCAAACACCCTCTGAATTGCAGGAGCAACGAGCTGTTCCCATTTTTAAGATCTGCTGTGGCCCCTTCCACTGGCAAGGACTCTCCATCTCCCGAAATTCCTGAACTCTGCTCAGCTTGGGAGTCATCTCCAGCAACCTCATCATCACTGGCAGCTGCAGCACTGCAGGTTGTCTCCAGGAAGCCCTGCCAGATTTCTGTGGACTTGGGATGGAGCAGGCTGTAATAAACCACCAGGGCTGCGGCACCTGAAAAAGAGCAGAAAGGTGTCAAGGGACGAGTCCCAGCAGCGTTTCAGTGAGGTGTGGGGGAGAGACCAGACCTCGCTGCCACCTCGAGATCAACAGGCCCTTTGCAGAGACGCTGCTGTTGCCCGAGCAGCACACCTCTGAAGCATTGCTAGGGATGCAAGAGTCCCACTCAAACAGCTTTCAGCAAAGAGAGTGCTGAGGACCCTGTCAAGACCGAATTTCATCTGGATTGATTTGCAGACTGATAGGTGCACAGCGAGACAGGCGCTGAGCACAGCAGGCAGGGCGCAGGCAAGAAGGAGGTGTGTGCTGCAGGAGTCCTTCCCATCTCGCAGCATCCCCATCCTCTAGCCATTAAATGAGACACCCGCAGGTTTATAGGACTACTTCTATCCCAAACTCATTCAAGGCCAGAGGAATTACTCCTTTTCCAGCCCAAACGTGCCCTTTTCTTGACCACGGCTGGTCTGTGTGCAGCTGGTCTGGGGAGATGCACAAAGCCCAGCATGTCGGTGTTACAGCTTCCCTCTGCCCCCATCCCACTGGGAAAACATGAGCCTGGTGGGGACCTCACCCAGCAAACAACAACTCACATCCTTGCCTAGTGCCAGTTTTGCAAACAGAAGTGCCAATGGGCTGTTTCCAAGCATCATACAACTTCTCTCCTACTGCAGCTGAGCTGTGCATTAAAGCTTTAGGGAATTAAATGCACCAGCTGGTCACAGCTGCTGCCTGCTTTATGGGCACAGAGTAAGGGTATGGGCAAGGTATGGAGTACCTTCTCCATCACATACCAAAAAATACTCCACATGGCCACAGAAAGCATCACCGTCTATAAAAGCAGCCCTGCTCTTTGAAGAACAGGGTGAAAGAAAGCTTCTTTAGTTCTGTGTGGTCCCACACCAGCATATTTCCAAAACGTACCCAGTGATGGCTTGTCAGTCACAAGCCACCTTCATAAATCACCAGGATATGCTCAAATGAAAATGCTTCCCTGCAGCCATCGATCCCCTGTGTTACACCACTGTCCGCGCTGATCACCAAGCACCAAGACCCCAGAAAGCATGGATGCACTTCAAAATCGCGGATGTTGTATTTGGCAGCGGTACCTGAGCCATTTGGTGACATCTCAGATCATTTCTGCAAGCCTTCCATTCAGAGATGGGCTTTTAAGAAATGGTGAAGAAATGAAACTCAAGCTGGATTTACATATTATCACATACACTCTGATGCTGAAGTTGGAAGAAATAAAGCAAATAGCCTGATGCAACTAAAAATAACCGATGGTGCTCATTTACTCAAGCTACTCCGGAAACATGTAATCCAGGCTCTGAAACCAGCAGATCTTACCTATCACAGACCCTGACAGGACAGCCCCAGTCACATACAGGCTGCTCCTCAGCTCTGCCTGCAGGAACCGGGTGGCCAGCAGCAGCAGGAGGGTGTTTTCCATCAGCATTATCTGCAGAGCAGAGGGAAGAGAGTTGTCACTTTTATCCTTCTGATGGCTTCAGACGTGCTTCCGATGACAGAAAACACCCAGTTTCTACATTTTGCTGATTTATTTTGCACCTAGCTTAGCGCTTAAAACATAAGGATTGCTGAAGTGAACTTTCTGCAAGGGCTCAACTTTCTTTTACCATGAAAAATAACTCTTGGCAGAGCAGCACAGCCACTCTGGTATTATGAAGACATTGTACGACCACTGCTTAGAAATCAGAGCCAGTGCAGAAGATGCATCCATCCAACTTGGTGACCACGTGACTTTGTCTGGACACAGCAAATGCTGGACTTTTTTCAAGTGGTGATGTGAGAGATGAGAAAGCAGAGTCTGAAGCTATTGCTTCTCCCCAGCAGCTGCATCCATGTAGAATATCGAATATCCTGGATACTTACTGCATAAAATACAGCCACCCTGTGCTTGGAGGGACCGGGCCGGACATTAAGGTAGCAGAAGATGTACACCGCTCCCACCAGGCAATTGAACAGCCTCCAGCGGCAGGGCTGGGCTATGATGTCTGTCTGCTGGGCCACCAGCCAGAAGGACATGAGCAACCAGTGGATACCTGTAAGTGAAGGGACTGAGGGCAAAGCTGTTCCTGGGGAAGGCTGCAAAGTGCTCCCAGTATCAGGAACAACTCTGGGGCTGATAGCAGGATGGGACATAGGGAAGATGGGTCTTACCTGCCACAGCAAAAACCCAGAAGGAATACAGCCTGGCAAAGAGCACCAGGGCCAGGACCCTGGTCCCCAGCATCCCCGTCCTCCAGAGCAGTAGGAAAAGGATGGCTGCAGCCGGTGGGCAGAGGTGGCCAGGTTTCAGCAGGCAAGTGAAGTGGCTGTAGGAGACCAAAGCCCAAGCGAGGGAGAGCAGCGACAGCCCTGCACTGACACCTGCAGGGGGACAGGGCAGTCAAGTGCTCTGAAGGACGCCCGACTGCATTGTAGGACCATATCTGTGTTAAGGAGGTGCTGGTAGCATGGCACTCCGATACCAGCCGGGCATGCCACTGTCCTGCCAAGTGGACTATTTCAACCAATTCCTGCTAAATCTGCCTGCTTAAATCCTCTGACCGCTCTCTCCCATGGGCAGAGCTCCTCAGCGGCAGGGCAGGTCCATCTCTGGTCACTGCGATCAGACCAGAGACTGACTGACTCAAGCGTGACCTTCCGCATGCCATGACTCCACACCCCAGAGCCTCCCCTTACACACCTGAAAGTTCAGCTTTTCTAGAAAACAAGCCCCAAACCCCTAAATGCTCAGCACTGCACTCTGGTTAGGGCTGGACCATCAACAGGAACATTCTGTTGGGTTCAAACCCAGCCAAGGCACTGTCTTGCCGTGCGGATCCCCGCTACAGAGGACCAACTGTACCAGCTGGGAGAAGCCACAGGTAGCTCTGGGACTCCTTTGGATTCAGTCACAGCAGATCTTTAAGCCACATTTGTCCCTGCTGCTTTGCACTGGGGCTTCCCAGACCCTCTGCAGTGTGCTCCTTCATCCAGAGCCTGCCCTCTGCCCTGCCAGGTGGGCACACACGTCCCCCACCCAAACTCATCACCCCTCTGCAATTCAGAGCATCCTCCTGGGATTCCCCGCTTACCAGGGATGAAGCCCGCTGCGTCGACCGTCACGATGATGTAGGCCTGAAGCAGGAGGTGAGGCAGGGTCTGCAGCAGGGCTTCCAGGAGCCGCAGCACACACACATCCCCGTGCTGCGTCAGCACCTCCCCAGCACAGGCACTGCCACCCGCCTTTGCCACCATCCGCAAAACATCCCAGTACCTGCAAGAGTCACGGTGATGGAATGTCCACCCTGGTTTTGGCAGGTTTTGGACTGCATCCGGGTTGGATGGGGCTGGATGGACCATGGGGAGCATCTCTCACCGCTTCCAAAGGCCCAGCTGCAGGAGGTGGAGCACCAGGAGCCAGCGGCCGGGTGGGTGGCCATCCGCCCTGAACCAGAGGATGCTGAGGAGCTGAGCCGCGTAGCCAGGCACCATGCAGGCGACGGTCAGCCTGAACCAGCCCAGCTTCCCATGGACAAGGTAGTGGATGATGGTGCAGAGCCCTAGAGAGCAGCAGAGAGGCACCGCTGAGGGATGCCACTGCCACAGAGGGAAAGGGGCTACCCACAGCCCGCCCCAAATTCATCCCCCAGCCGCCAAGGGGGTTCGCAGCCCTTTTCAGCCCTTCTCCCTGTCTTATCTCCAGCTGCCAGCTCCCGGTGGCTTGTCAGCTATGGCACAGCCATGGCCACCGAGGGCCCGGCCCAAAGAAGGGCTCTGATAAAAAGAGCTGTGACAAGGGCTCCAAAATAATAACAAGAAAAAAAAAGGGGGAAAAAAGGAAAAAAAAGAAGGAAAAGGTAAAAAAAAAAAAAAAGAAAAAAAAAAGAAAAAAGGAAAAAAGGGGAAAAAGGAAAAAAGGGAAAAAAGCAAAAAAAAGGGGAAAAAGGGAAAAAAGGAAAAAAAGGAAAAAAGGAAAAAAAAGGAAAGAAAAAAAAAAGGAAAAAAAAATCAATAAGAAGAAAATGGCTGGGGTGTGCATGGATGCAGAAAGCCCGCGCCCGGGCGCTGCCGCCCACGAGTCCAAAACTGCGCACCTTCAGCTCCGCGGGGGCGCAGCGCCGGCCACCCTTCCCTCTCCGAGGGCGACCCAGGACCCCGAGGTGGCCGCAGGGGGGGGCTGCCAGCTGCCCCCGCGCCGCACCCCCGCTCCGCCTGTGCGCAGCCCCGCGCAGCGCCTCCCCCCCCCCCCCCCCCCCCCCCGCGCATCCTGCGCGCTCGCTCACGCGCTCCGCGCTCCGCCGCCAGCAGCGCCAAGCAGAGCCCCGGGAAGGCCCCGCGCATCCTGCGCGCCCTTTGCGCGGCGGCACCGGCACCACGCCGGGGGAGGAGGAGGAGGAGGAGGAGGAGGAGGAGGAGGGAGGCAGGAGGAGGAGGAGGGTGGGGAGGAGGAAGGAGCCGCCGAGCCGGTCCCTCCCCGCCCGCCCCCGTACAGCCCCACCGGGCACCTCCCGCGCTGCCCCCGCCCCCGCCGCGCCGCCTTCCCGCCGGGCAGCGTTACGTCACGTTGCTTGCGTCACGCGGGCTCCTCGGGGTCTTGCGGCGACAGAGGCCGGCTGTGGTGGCAGGGCCCGAGACCCCTGGGGTTATTATGCATTTGCACACAAGCCCCTCCCAGTCTCCCCCAAGTTATTGTCTGCTTGCGCAAGCCCACCACGACATCCCCCAGGCTGCTGTGCCCTCGCACAAGCCTGTCGCGATGTCCCTGGGTTCCTGTGCACTCGCACAAGCCCACCCTGATGTCCTTCAGGCTGTTGTGCACTTGCACAAGCACACCCCGACATCCCCCAGGCTGTTTTGTGCTTGCACAAGCCTGTCCTGATGTCCCTGAGCTCTTGTGCACACGCAGAAGCCCACCCCGATGTCCCCCAGGCTGTTGTGCGCTTGCGCAAGCCCACCCCGATGCCCCCCTTGTGCGATGCCCAAGCAAGTGCATCTGCCGTGGGGGTAAGCGCTAGGTGGCAGCCAGGACATGATGTGCACGGAGCCATAAATTAATTCGGTTGGGTTTTCCCCCCACCCAAGAGATGAAACCTTTGTGCAATGTGATCCCAGCCGCTGGTGGCTGCAGGTGCCCTGTGTGCAGAGACCTGTCCTAGCTGCTTTTTTCCCCATCTCCAGCCCCGCAGACTTCATCCCCTGAGAAGCACGTGCTTCTTAGAAAATAAATCCTCAGCAAGTCACTACAGGAAAGGCCACAAAGGTGTTTTTAATGATGTCCAAGTATCACCTGAAGTTTTGCCATTGCTTTGGCAAATCCGTGCAGGAAGCTCCTAATGCTTTACACATCAGCTGGGCTGTCGGGATGCACGTGTGTTTGGGGGCTTTCATGCATTTACTGTGGTTTTTTCACATTTTAGAGAGTTTCTTGGCAAACCTGGGAACAAAGCCTGGACTCTGATGCTTAACAGGAGCAACATTTCTCATCCATTCAGCTGATTCCCGAAGCAGGGACATTTTGAAATACAAAAGCTCAGTTTCCAAGGTTCTCTACAGGTCCCCTGTACACTGCCTGTCCCTGCCATGCTCTGTAACACCCCTCTGATATTTGCATATGAATGATGAACGAAATAGCCTGTGTGCGCTCAGGACTGTGTATGTGCTGCTGGCTGGGAAGCCAAACCGCTTGGGGATGTCATGGCCTGATTGTCCCTCCTTCAGGGAGCAGCACCAAGGTCTCTGCTCAGTCTCCAACACTGTTTTTTACCAAGCATGTAAGGACTTTGCATCTTTGCAGTCTCGACTCCAGAGTCTGGATTTGGTGGCCAGTGGGTTAAAATGTCACGGGTGGAAGGGATAGCCTGCTTTTCCTCTTGTCCCACTGCCACGTCCGTATTCAGCCAAGTGTTTCATTAACTAACCACATTGAGTGTTGGGCCCAGCTCCAGCAAAGCATTTGAATAAAGTCAGAGGTGTAAATATGGCTCTGGAGCCAAGCGAAGCTCAGTCTTGGTTGTCTCCAAGCCTTGTCCTCCAGGCTTTATGTTGTAAAAAATACCACGGCTGCCAAATGGCCCATCCCTAGAAATCCCAGCTTTTGCCTGCAAAGCACAACCAAGCCTCCAATGGGCACCAAAGCCTCTCTCAAAGCTGAGGGCAGGCTGTTGAAGAAACACCGTTGTTTGCAAACCCAGCGGTGAGGAAGTTGCAAGGGTTCATGCAGGTGCAATGTGGTGTGACCCTTCTTGTCACCCACAGAAGATGTGTGAACCTCACCATCTTGTCCCCCCTGCCCTCCATCATCATCATTCCCAGGAAGGAGCCACACTAAGGTGCCTCTTAAAGTGACTGATGACAAAATCGGTCCCTTCTCCTGCCCAAAGGCTTTGCTCCAAGCCAGGAATAAACTCCCATGCCACAGGACACGTGCCATTGCACCCCGAGGCAATGTCAAGCAGAGAAGAAAGCCAGAAAGCCTTCCAGAAGATATTCCCAGGGCTCGCCACTCTCCCCAGTCTCACTGCCAGCTCCCAGTTGCTCTGGCTGCCCTCCAGCCGCCGATTTGGCTGTGCTTTTTTCTGCTGCATTTCAGTGCCTGGGAGCCTCTCTTCTTAAAAAACTCCTCAGGTCTCCAACAAAGCTACACCCAGAGGATGGTGAAGTCACCTCTCCAGATTTTATTTAGCAAGCTTAGCAAATGAAGGTCCTCCAGCTCCTCCTTAGACAACCTTCAAGCGATTTTTTTGAGGGTCCCTGCTGCGTTGTCAGGGCTTGTGAGGGCTCTTTCTGAAATCTGTGCAGGCTTTTCCTGCTTGCTCCCTAGCCCTGGATGTGGAGATAAAAGCAAAGGCTTTGTTCACTGCCTGGGTGCCAGGCTGCAGAGTGATTATGCCTTAAAATGTAGCGAGGAAGCCACTAGCACTAAATCTGGCTCTCTGAGCTCACCTGTCTGCAATGAGGGGCTGCCCAAAGCCTCCCACAGCTTAAGTATTGGGGAAGAGACCTCCTCAGATGTGTGTGGAGGGAGTAAACAGCTCGGTGGAGTGAGACCTGGCTGCAAGGGTGC
The DNA here is from genome assembly GCF_017639655.2 of Falco naumanni. Taxonomy (NCBI): domain Eukaryota; kingdom Metazoa; phylum Chordata; class Aves; order Falconiformes; family Falconidae; genus Falco; species Falco naumanni. The sequence continues at coordinate 82,694,112 of NC_054059.1, forward strand.
TTTGCTGTATGTAGGTGTGTTCCAGGGCAGAACTTGAGTGGATGAGCAATTGTATATAACTGGTACTTACGTATGTAAGGGGGGATCTCTCTTTCTCACTGACCTGGGGTCTGCCTCTTCATACGCTACACTGCACGTTCTCGTATTGTAACTCCCTCTTGAAGTGGAAGCACAAGTGGTTGCAGAGACCTGTTAGCTGTGCTGCTGGAGCTGCACACAGAGAGGTTTAATGTCTTGGTGGGGCTGATTCTGGATTCAGTCTCTGCGTGGCTTTGGGCAACCCTTTTTGGGGGTCTAAAATGGGAACAAATATTCCTTTCTGTGCAAAATCTGGGTTTCTGGAGGCCAAGATACATCTTAATGAGATCTGAATGTGCAAACACCCTGAAGTGAACTGGGACGTGCACATGGTGGTTGCTGTGGCTGAGTAGTTGCTGAAATATCCACCTGTCTGTGCCACTCATGGAAGAGATGGTGCTTTGGATCAGGGTATGGAAGCCAGCAGGTGTTAGTGTTATGGGAGTAGTTCCTTTTGGGGTGGGGACATGTCATGATATCTATCCACACAAGAGTTTGTCATTGGAGGTTACAATGTGCATCCTTTAAATATATTGTTTGGATCCAAATGCAATTGCTAAATCCCTGGAGATCGCATTCATGAAAGCCTTATTACAGGTTAATTCCTCCCTCTTGCAGTGTCTCTTGGTCTCAGCAGCTTTGTGGTGGAGATTCAGCCATGAACATGCTCTTGCTGCTGATGATTCTTCTTCTCCCCACAGTGTCCCAGGCTGGTACAGGTAAGTGTAACTACAACCAGTGGACATTTTTGTACTTAGGAAACAGGGATCGATTCTGTAAATGAAGAATGAACTTGTGATAACGTATGCAGCTGATGTGATACTTGGCATTGAACCTGCCTGCCTAAGACTACACATTGCACCATGCCCCCTTATAATCATCTCAAGAAAAGATCTTTTATCTTCCACCTTTCCGATCCTGTATTCTCAGAAGATGCTGTCCTGGCTGTCATCTGTCCAGCTTCTCGGAGGACATCTGGTTGATTGAGACCTATCCTGGAGGGGAAGTCTGGTCAGCTCTCATTTGACCTCTATCATCATACAGCAAGGGCTGGAAAGTGAAGCCTTCGGGGATGTTCTGCTGCTGTCTTGCAGGCTCTGCAAAATATCTCAGCCTTTCAGTATTGAAGCAAACTGTGCTCTTTTCCTCTCCTTTAACATATTTGCTGTGTACTAAGACATGTGATTTGCAGGCTTTGAGTTGTGTAAATATCTAATAAAGCATGAACACAAAGCACTTTAAACACTTAATTCGTGAGGAGTGTTTTGATCCCTCTGGTTTCTGAGGTGTAGGGTCTAGGTCCTATGGATCTAACATCCAGCCGCATCTCATCAGCGGGTATCCCAAAACCTAGGAAAGGTTTTCTAGGTCATCTCCTACACAAGTCCAAGCCAAGAGGAGCTTTTGATTAACTCCACAGGCAGGGGAGCTGAGATTTGTTCCACTCAGGAAGATGGCTTAAAATAAAATCTCATCAGACACCTATGCTGCTTTTGGTGTAGCAGCTTCTCCAGGTACAGCTAGCCATGCAAATGCACTGCAGCTGATATTACTGCCACTGACAAAGAAAAAAAAATCATTAATAATAACCAAACTCTCCAAACCTAAAGCTTCTATTCCAGTCTTAGTCAGTCTTTCCACCCAGTGATTTGGAAGTCCTTTGTACTCCTGAACGGGGGCTTGCACCACCCATCAGTAGTAGGCAGCCAAACAGAAGGTACCTCCTGTTATAATTAAGCCAGGCTCTTCCACCCAGGATTAATTTAAGCCCTTTTAGTTCAGGAAGAAGAAATAATAATAGCAAAAATCAAGTATTCGGTGGTATGCCAAAAAGTTGCAGTGACTCCATATCATGGGGCTGGCTTTCAGGAATAATAAGTGAGACTGCTCAGTGGTTATATAATGGTTGCAAATTATGGGAGAAAAAAGTGCTTTACAGAGTATGTAAGAATTGCTGCTCACCTTGCGCTGATGAAGAAACTTAGGCACAGAATGGGGAACTGTCAGCAAGGTCATTGCCTCCTGGTCACCCACAGCCAGGAGGAGGAGAAAGATCTTGGGAGCTGTGCTCTGACATCCTGATTTGTTTAACCCATTTGAAAATAAATGCAGACATCATTAAAAAATTGCATGCAAAATCCTTCTTAGCTGTGACCAGCAACTGGGGACAATAGATCCTTTGGTGCAGAGCATGATTGCCGGCCACCACATCCCAGAAATCTGAACAGCCATGTCACGGGTGGCATGGGGCAGGCATGGAAAAATCTCTTCTTCACAGAAGTCAGAAAGATTCACTCCATGGGAAAGATGGAGAAGGTAATAGTCAGGGATATACTGAGCTGGAAATGCCTTCATCGTCTGAAGGGGGCTGACAATCTGAGGCTCAGTGAAGCCCAACAAGACTGGGGAGCTGGACAACTCATGCTTTACTCATTCAGTGGGCAGGAACAATGAGGAGCATCAAACCCACCTGCACAACGACATGACCTGGTTAGTACTGCCCCTGTGGATAGGAGAGGAGGCAGTGAAGGCCAGAGGAGCCCTGGCTTGCCTACAGATGATATCACAGGGACCCAGCTGGCCCCCACGTGTTGAGCCACATGCGTGCACTTGTTTCAACCTGTGTTTTGCTACGCACTCTAGCTGCAAATATTTCACAACACCTTAGAGGTTTTAAGCAATAGTCCCTCCCTGGTGGAGCCAGAGTGTGAGTCACATCTTTTGGAGATCATTCCCCCACTTGAGATGATGCAGCAGAGCAGTTGTGAGGGGGAGCTGTGGATGATGTTAGGAGGTGCAGAGATCAAATTTTTGTTGCAATAAAAGGGTGATTTTTAGAACCCAGCACCCGCAAGAAGAGTTGCCTTCCTGGATTGCAAAGGACCTAATTCAAAAATTGTGAGAGCTGCTTGGTAGAAGTGACCACAGTACAATTAGACTTAACTGTGTTGTGGGACCAAATACATTGAACATGTGAATATCTAATCTCAAACAAGCAAAAATGAGGAAAGAAAAGCAACAAAATGAGCAGTCCAGAGCAGCAAGAAGCCTGCAGGTGTCCTGAAAGCTGTTAAAAAGGCTGTGCTGGAAACCTCAGTAAAATATTTGCTTTGACTGGGAGAGAAAACAAAGAGATCTAAGAAAAATGTCTGCAGGGCATAAAGGGCAAGTCAAGGGAGGCTCTGGCAGGGAAGAGCTCAGTGGTGAACAAACAGCTGACAGGGGAGAACAGCAACTCCCATAAAATGTGGCAGGTCAGATTCAAGTAGGAAAGAGGGCTAAAAAGGAAAGTGAAGATCCCTTTGTACCCAAACTGATAGTAGAAATGTCTGTAAATGCATGGAAAGCAGGAAGCCATTGGGGGACTGCTTGATGAGAAAGGAGTAGGAGGATACGTAGGGGTGGTATGCTGTAGCTCAGTACACTCTTCTGCACGTGGCAAGGTAGTAAAGGCTATGATGAAAATAGCATTGCTGAGCATGGGCTGTGACTTTCTAGACGTTGCTGGCACAGGACAACACCAGCAGGCCCAAAAAAGGGTTAGACAAGTGGAGAGCAGGTGCTTCATGGAGGGCAGGTCCTTAAATGGGGATCGAAAGGGTGGCAAGGATGTTCCCTGCAACATCTGTAATTTTGCAGTTACAGATGCTGGGGAAAAATGAGAGGACTGGCCCATAGACAGCACCCAGGCTCACATGCTCTCCCTGAACTGCAGGGAAGGCATGGAAAGAGAAGGCAAAAAGAAGCAAAGAGAAGGCATGGAAAGGAGTTGCAAAGAAGGAAAAACAGCAGCCAGAGACAGGCAAGGGAGGGTACTCAGTGTCTAGAGCCAGGTCAGCAGAAATATGCTGCCAACTGTGGTGTTTAATTGCAAGCAATGAATCTGCAAACCGTTTTTCTGCTCAGTTATGAGCTGTGAATGGGAATGTGCAACCCCTGGAAGAGCCTGTGGTCTGGCCTGCTTGATGGCAGTGCCCATGCAAAGGTGACAGAGGGGACTTCAGCTTTCTCATGAAGAAACCTCGGAAACACCTAGGCCAGATTGCTCACACATCCCTCGGCTTTTATGAGTTGGGTGCCCATGGAGGCAAGCCTCCATGGGCTTTGGCTTTTGTTAGGAGGCTGAAACCCCTTCTGCACTCAATTCATTAACTATTTAATTAATTCAATTGCTCTCTGGACCACCTCTCACTGGATGGCTTTGCATTGCAGACTCGTTACTCCAAGTAAGTCCCTGTTTTGTCAATACCTGAGTGTTGACAGACCCCACAGTCGCAAGACCTAAGATACTGCTTCATGCTTTTGGAGGTGCAGAATCTGCAGCAAGGCCAAGGCAGGAAGCAAAGAAAGCTTTGACCACAACTTAGGTTACCCTCGAGGCCTATAAAAACCTCTGCATTTGGAGAGAAATCAAGGTAAAATCGCAAACGTAACCAGAGCAATGTCTTCTACAGTTTAAGACAGTATTCTGCTCCTCACTGTGCAGAGAGGTGTAAATCAGAAGAAACTCTGCTGAAAGCATTGCACCAACTTCTGACATTGTGATGATCAGAATCCGTCCATGGCTGAGCAAAAGGAAGTGACGCTGATCTTCTAGCCTTCCTCTTCTTAATAGCCCATTGCCAAAATGCCCCTGGGTCTGAGCCTGCTGGGCACCAGCAGCTCCAGGCAGGAGACTTTCCCCACTTTTCTGCCTGAGAGGCACACTGGAAAATCTGCCCCAGTCTTGCTGAGGCAGAGCTTGCTTTCTCCTCGACTCTGGCAATATCACAGAGGGCCAGGAGGCTGTGCTGTAAGGCAGCAGGGATGGACTTTTCATCTCCTATAAGGGAAGACTGCACAGCCTATATACCTGCCTCTCAACTGGTGGCCAACCTCCACCTATGGGCATCACAGAACCTGGAAAGTACGTTTGCACCACCACATCAGACACACACTTTGGGGTCCCACAAGGCACCTAAAACCTGCCTTTTCTATCTTTTGTCCCTCTGTGCCTCAGCCTGGGAACACCACCTTCCTCAAGGACAGATGATAAGCAGCTTTACCTGACCCCTCAGATTAACTGAGGAAAGCTGGCATATGTGACTTTGCGGGGCTTTTCCAGGCACATGGCATTGGGATCATCCAACACATGACATCCCTTGGGCCTAGTCCTGGAAATATGGAAGGTGGCAACTCTTCGTCCAATATCTCCTTGAGAACTTGCACCACCTGTAGCAGAAGCTACAGAAGAATAAATGCAAACTCCTTCCCATGTCTGACAACTTCACCCAGCATCGATTTCTTGTTCCAGCTGAGCAGGGCTCAAACCAGAGAGGGAAGTACCAGGGAAACTGGCACGCAGGAAAATGAAAAAGAAGATTTAAAGCATCACATCATTGACGTGGTTAAAGTAATAATCTCCATAAATAGATGTGACTTAAAATGTCTGACGAATGGTTCAGGTAATTAGAACTGAAAATGTTTTGGTGCAAAAGTTAAAAAAAAACCAGCCAACCTCACCTTTTCCTTTTTTCTTTTTTAATAAGAATTCTTAGATTTCTGGTTTACTTTCTCACTTTTTTCCTACCATTCCCTACTGCAGATCATTTCCATGTTCTTTATCAAAATAAAGAGAACTGTCCAAATTTTCCCTTCCAATAGCAGAAATGATGTAATATTAATGGCAGATCATTAGTCCTCTTTCTGAACTTCCAAAAATGTACTGACTTCCTTTTAATGCAGTGGTTTTTAACCTAATTCCAGCTGATGATTCTTTTTCTTTTTGACATATTTTTCACTTTGTAAGGAACAGAGGGAGGCAGTGCTTCCCTGCTAGAGGGCTGTGGGCATTTCAGGAGAAATCAATGCTGAGATTTATTTGATAAATGAAATAACTGGCTAGTTCATTAACAACACTCATATACACATAATTGTCCTCATCAAAATCTGAAGCACATTGCTGCAGAAGGCAAAATTAATACCTAGAATGAGAAATCATTATGTATCCCTCAAACAACTGGTTGACATGATACTAAAATCTACCTTTTTTTCTCTCTCTTTTCTTTTCAAGTTACAAGAGCAAAGGCAAACTTAAGTCCAACACCTTTCTATAATTCAGCCATGGGCTCTACGATTCTATGAAAATAACCCCGGTACACCTGTGCCAGTGAATCAAACAGGGCAGGACATGGGCACTGGAGCACAAACCTTTCTACTGTGCAATTCTCAGAGCTGCCCCCTGCACAAGCTCAGCTCTTGTGCTCTCCCTGAGATTTCCAGATGCAGTCTAAAAGCCAGCCGAGATCAGGGACCATCCCCAGCAGGCAATTTAGGCGAAGCCAATATGTGCTGGAGGCTGAGTTTAATAGTATGGGCATGGCCAGACTCTGCTTTTTGGCCTGGAGATAAACCTGGTGCAGGTTAGCTGCCTTGCAGGGATGGAACCGTCAAGTAGCAACTACTTCTGTGCTGAAAGAGCAGTGAAATTGCACAACCACCACTGGTGCCACTCGTGCTGGCCATGAACCTACCCGAACTGTGCAGTTGCAATATAGCTTCAGGTTTATGATTTTCTTCCATGCCACAGGGACCAAAAGTTATGAACGAGGGGCAAGCCTTTGAAAGATACCTGCTCTGTGGACATCTGCCGGGTAAATCCTACCAGACTCCACTATGTACAATTTCCCTGAGGGATCCCATCACACAACATCAGCTTCCAAATGAGCTGTACAGAATGACCATCCAGGGGCACGTCAGCCTGTATAGCTGTTCTTATAGCGCTGGAGAGTGCCAAGCAGATGATACGTGGCACAGAAATCTTGAGCGAGCTCCTGTGGCCAAACGCATTGCACAAATGGAGGTGGCCCAGGGTGGTTTGCATGCAGCTCTACATTTTCCGAGGCGATGCTGCAATATTTTGAAAGGGATGCCTTGGTTCCTCATAGGAGGACAGTAAAGGAGAGGGTTCATTGGACCTCCCTGATGTTCCCCAAAGACGTGGGGACTGTCTAATTGGCCACCAGAAGGCTGCAGAGATCAAATATCCTTCTCCACCCTCCAGAAACAGCACAAAGTCAAGCTCTGCTCCTTCATCTTAATGAACGTAGGTGGCCAACACTGATCCAAGGACTGTTCCAACCTAGAACCATCTCTTACCTGGTAATTACCAAAACCTTCTCATTATTCAGCCTCTCTTAAAAAGTTCTGTCTTTCTTAAATGGCTGGAGACTTTTTATCTTTCATGTATAGCTGCATTTCATTGTTATAGCCTTAATTGTGCCATTACTCCAGTCTATCAAGAGTCAATTCTGGAGATTTCAAGTATCAATAAGGGGCAAAAGTTTTTGTTGGCTGCAGGAAGATAGCTGAGGGGAAATGCAAACACCCAGAAATTTATCCTAGAAATCATGTAATTCTTCAGGTGAAGGAAAAACAACAGCCTTTAATCAAGAACAGGGAGAAGCTGAATTTTAACTTAACGGTGAAGGAACTTCTGCATTTTTTTTTAATTAGAAAAGCTTGAGAACATGCATAGGGTTGTTTTGTATAAATACAGCAAAAAAAAAAATTCTTTCTGCATTAACAGCTTTAACTTCCATAAGGAAAATCAAATTTATTGCAATGTATTGCAAAGTGTCAAGAAATCTAGGATAGATACCTGGTTAATTAATACATTCATTAAAAGGGGATTTAAAATTTCTGCATGGAAGTTTCTTCCTGTGCAACAATCCTATATATGCTCCAGGGAACCCTTAAGACAACAGACATTATTATAAGGAAAGCGTTCAGTACCTTTACTAGATAATGCTTGGTCTTGAAGAACATTTCTGTGTGTCGGTTCTTAGCCCACTGTGATTGGGAGGGACAGCCCTCTTACTAATGTCTTGGTCTCCTTTCTCTGTAGTGACGGGAGTCCCCAGTCCGCCCTTGCCATGAAAATCCTTTCCATTCTCTTTGCTCTCCTCTTAGTGGTATGCCGTGGAGCTGCAGGTAAGGTGTAAATGAAGGAGATACTGGTGTCTTACAGAGGTCTTCCACCCCCTTTGGGAAGTGACCAAGCTGCCTCCTACAAAAGATCTTCACACACATTGTCAAAACTTGCTGGCAGATTACAGATGATATGTGAAATTAGGAGGCAAACGCTCCAACCATCAATTCAGCACCTTTGCTGCTCTTTTGAGTAGCAAAGTCCAAGTTGAAAGCACTAGGGACAACCCCAAAATTACTACTCAGTGCCAGAATTTTCCCCATTAAAGCTTGCAGACTCTTATACTTAAATCACCTTGTCTCTGGGTCACCCTACAACAATCATAATCAAATATTCTTAAGCCACACAGGAAAAAATAGTCATCTCATCCCATGCTCTGCAAATATCCTTTGCTTCAGGGCCTTGTATGCGGTGTGGGGAGGCAGAAGATTGTGAGTTAAGATTGAAATGCTACTGGTAGGTTCTGCTCGGTGGAGGAGCCTGTGCAGCCATCAGTGGTGGTGTAAGGCTGCACCTGCTGAGGGGATGCAGAGGCACCTGGAACCCAAACCCCACCTTATTGTCCACAAAAAGGGACTATTGTTTAAACACCACCCCTGAAAATGGCAGAATTACAGTGCAGGGCACTGTGTGCATGAACAAGTGCCAGTGGAGGCTTGGGGTCGATCTCAGTGGGAACAGGATGGAAAGTGCCCTCGCGGGGGGTAAGGATGGGAAAAGACTGTGACGGATTGCAGAAGACCAGGAATATGGGAGGTGTGTCATATATGCTTGCCTGATATTATTCTTACCTGGGTCTCTGCTTATGGCAGTTCTCATAGGCAGGACACTAAGCAAAGTGTTCCTTAGGTCTGTTTTATCTCCTTATTTAACACACAGGTACACACAGTGGATGTTTGGGCTGTTTTCAGTAGGACCCATCTTCTGGGTATACAAAAGCAAGGAATTTATCTAGAAGAAAGTGTTTCTGAGAGCTGAAACTGCTGACAATCATCTCTGCAGTGTCCCCCCGAAAGATAGTGTGGGACCAGGAGTGTTTTATTCAGTCTTCCCAGCACTTCTTTACTGCTGCCTGGGATTTTCTGGGTACTGCTGTGTGTACATGCACCACACCACTCGTGCTGTGAATCCAACACACCAGGGATGCGCTGGATCTACTGTACACACATAATATTCACAGTCCGTTTGCTGCAACAAGATCTCCAATTTCTTGTTATGCTGGACTTAGTGTGATTGCACGGATGAGCTGTGAATTAACTGGAATTAATTGGTTCATGTGCAATCAGGTGCATCCAGAAGGCACCAGCCTGCCAGGCTACATCTCTATCAATCAACCAAACAGGGCCAGGAAACTTGCTGCTGAATTGCTAGTCTGCTCCCTAGGGTCATTTTGACCCCTGGCAACTAGCATTTTCATGGATAAAGCCTGTTCTGGGAGTAACACAGGCTGTTGGCCATTCCCAAAAGGCAGTTTGAACACGGATATCCAGCCATTCCCAAAAGGCAGTTTGAACATGGATATTCGATTTTAATGGGGAAGAAAGTTTAGCCATGTAGATAAGAGTGATGTGCTTCAGACCCAGAGGGCAATGACTGATGTGTTGTGTTTACTAGCATGGAAGCAGTTGTTTTGCATGCATTTTATAGTTTATCCGTGTACGGGGACCATCTATATGGACTGCTAGACACCAAGACCTGTTTTGAGACATGGGTGAAATATACAGGGAGGTAAATTAGCCAAATCTATGGAAATCCAGATGCACAGAAATCCTCATCTTTCTGCCCCTAGAAGTGTCAGCCTCCCAGCTGAGCTGGTGCATCTCTCCCTAGTTGTGACCTACAAGACTTTAGGAGCTGGTAAGTGTCCACTCGCTGTTTTCTATTAGGTCTCTGGTGTCCCTGAAATCTGAGTCCCGAAAGGAGTCAGCAGCTTGGAGACACAGTTCTTGCATCTGAAGAAGGGGTTAAAGCATTTGCTGCATTGTTCTGCCCATAACCTCCTCCTCTGAAGGTTGCATTAGGACTCTCATGACTTTGGGCACCCATGTAGCATGGTGTCAGCTCACAGGAATTTAACAAAATGCAAAACCCTGCCAGAAACAGTGTTTCTTGCATTTATTTTTTTTTTTTTTTTTTTTTTTATGGTGCAGGCCTTGCAACACCTCCAAGACCTATTATGCGATGTGGATATCGTGGGACTTTCTGCTACTCTGGGACCTGCCCTCGTGGCAATGCTTACCTGGGGGGATGTCGTTTCGGGCATTCTTGCTGTAGATGGTAAGTTTAGGATTTGATTGAGGCAAAGATGACTTTCCAAATTTTCAGTTAAGTCCTGTGTAGCAGGTTTTTCCCCATCAATGTAAGCCTGAAAACACTGAAATATTCTTTCCTTTGTGTAGGCTGTAGTGTGGCTAATTGCAGAGGATCTCCAGGGATCTGGGGATGACAACTTTTTACATTGTTGGATTCAGGGAACTGTTGTACCAGTCATCAAGGATTTGTCATTCTTCTTTCAATAAAAGCAAGATCTGGGGAGGTTGTATGGCTGCCGTGTGTGGTGTTGTCATTCATTTCTCTAGAAGTCTTATTTACCTTCAGAAATTTGAACAAGAATTCTGAAATCAGGTTAAACCTACAGGGAATGTGTAGTTTACCAAAATACTTTCTGCTTTTGGGTTGCTGATTGAATGAATGTTGGCATGTTTTCCACCCATGCCTGCTAGGAATCCTCGGTTGTGACCAAAGCTGGGGTCAGTCACCATTTCCATAGGGAGCACAAAAGTCTTCTCCAGTGTGATGTTTCACAACAACTCTGATCTGAAAACTATGGGTTCCCACCTCCTGGTCCAGAGCTTTTAGATCTGGGAAAAGCATCCTGTTTCATTATAGGAACTAAGAAGAACACCCTAAGCAGAACAGGAGGTGGCAGGTGAGTATTTTAAAATTTGAAGCCTGGTTTTACCTTTGGTTATTTTGTCTGATGTATATTTGGAGTAATCCTGTAAAACTCGTTATCAACAGCAAATCAGGACATACAAGTTAGACCTAGGACACTGCTTGAGAAAGTTAGACAACATGTACAAAAGGCTAATACCCCTGCTACTTCAATCATTTGTCTTGCAAGAGGTTTCTCCTCTACTACCCTGAACCCTAATAGAAAACACAGAAGGTGCAGGTTGCTGAGTGAGCTCCTGTCTCTGCAGCTGCTCTTGCATGGTCAGGAGCATCCTTGCGCGGACAATCAGCCTTTTGACTAGCACTGGGTGGCTGTGGTCAGTAAATATCCAGGGCAGAGTTCATGCACGTATAGCCAAACTCAGCCTCCAAAGCAGGGCAACCTCAGGCTGTTCCCAACTGTCCTGTGCTTACACTCTCTCCTGAGCCTCCTGAGCTCAGATCGACGAGGCTTAGCACGTGCCAAGGACCTTTCTGAAACATCAGTCTGGATGTAGCTACCCTTGCCCACAAGCAGAGGGAATTTAATAGCAGACATGACCAGGCTAAGCCAGCTGCTCCTGGGGCACATCTTTGGGGGTAAGGGGGATACATGCACCTCTGAAATACAGTGGGAACAGACCCCAGATCTCTCATGGCGTGGGTGAAGGGCAGCACTCATGGATGCCCAGCAAAGGTGGGAGCAGTAATAGTGGGATTTTTAAGGGAAACAAGCAACCCCAGCGCCTGCATGCAAAGGACTGACTCAAAGTCCCGAGCTTGCCACTTTTCTGCAGAGCAGCTGGCCTCCCTTCAAAGCAGATGTTTCTGCAAGTGACTGCCACCAGTGAAACCACAGCCTTGTGAAGGGCAGGAAACTGGGCCAACGGCCACCTCACAGGGACTCTCCTGGATGGAGACCTGAGGAAGTTGCCAAGTGGCACCAAACCAGCAATTTACAGTTTATGTCCTAAGAAGTTTTGCACAATCTGCAGTAGGTGAGCATTTCTTTGACAAACTGGAACAGCGCAAGATGTTTTGCTTGAGGACTGAGGACTTTGCAGAGAGAATTCAGCCCTTGCTATTTTAGATCCAGTGCTGGAGGTGATCCAGTGTCTGTAGCCAGCATCATGCAGAATACTGCATCATCATGCTCACCACCACAAATAGCTGCCCTTGCATTTATTGCTGGGGAATGGCTTCAAGAGACAGCTTAGAGTGAAACACGGGATGAAACCTCACCCTCTAGGATCCATGCTGCGTGCCTCCTCTGTGCTTCTTACCCCAATTCCATCTCCCCAGCTCTCTGGGTATGTTTGAATTCTTCTCACAGCTCTTCCCAGGAGGTAGAGATGCTGCCAAGGATGGAAAGAAAATACTAGATGGATAGCATTGGAACTGGTGGAGTGGGACTGTCCATGCCATGGCCAGATGCAAGGGTATGCAGCAGCTTAAGGTCATTTCAGTTACACATCAAACCCTAGGTAGAACAGCTGGTCATGGAAGATCACAGTGCCCAGGGTGCTCTTCAGCCTAGTTGATGGGGCGACCATGTTGTCCAGCTTATTAAATCCAAAGAAGAGCTTTCAAAGACCTTTAAGAACCCTGGGTTTTTTTTCTTTTTCTTTTTTTTTTTTAAACGACCATATTAAAAGGGCTAAGAATTGTGGCTATTTTCATAAAAGGTCAAGCATTAAAATATTTTGCACCGCTAGGACTCTACTACATCCCCCAATGGCACTGCTGTCACTTTTAGCACTGCTTCTATCTCTCTGCCCGGGTCTGAGAGAGGACATTGTTTCATGGCACACAGGCATGAAGAATAGGAGATCTGCTCACTCCAGTGCCCCAGCGGCCCTCTTTTCCCGTGAAGCTTCACTGGAGAAGACAGACCCTCGCAGCACCTCACTGGAGGCACAGCAGTGCTGGCAGCACTGTCTGGGTCTCTCTTTTCCAGAGTATTTTAGCTCAGTCACAGCTGCTCTGCGTGGACTGATATCCCTCATAGATGTGATGGATGTGGACCAGGGTGTGGAGTTATGAGCACAGACAAGTATCCAGGGAGGGCTTGTGTGTGTATGGGGAAGGACCGGTCTCCATGAATACCTTGGATGCAACTACCCAGGGGTAAGACTGAGATGCCTGGGTGAAATAGAACAAGGTCCAAAAAAAAAAAAAAAAAAAAAAAAAAATTAGTCAGGACGAGTTTGGTACAATGCTCTGGGTGATGTTCTGTTTGTGTTGAGAAAAGAATGTACTTTGAATAAGAAAAGGTTCCACTGAGGATGTTAAAGTAAATAAATGTACCACTGAGGATGTTAAAGTAAAGGAATGTATTCTGAATAATTAGAAAAGATAAGGTGGGCATCTGAAGAAGATAAGGAGACCATAAGTCAGGAAATCACTGAACAAAGAAAACTGAAAGGTCTATTCCACCTAGATCCCACCTATGATGAATGGAATGACTGGGTGTCAAAATCAAATGAATATGTATGTAAAGATGTTGTAACCTCTCATGAAAACTGTATAAATCACCTAACTTTCCACTGAAAACTTTGGAGCTAGTTGATCCGGTGCGAATTGGCTAGCTCCCCAGTGTTGCACAAAATAAATACCTTTGCTGCTTAAAGACAAAATTCATCTCTGAGCAGTTACTCTGTGCCGTTTTGCCATCATGGCCTCAGGAACAAGCTGGTTTAGTGCTGGTTTGCATGAGTCCAAAATATTATGTGAGGTGAGCAACTTTCAGTGTCCTTCTTGTAATCACAGTACGTAGAAATAACATTTGCTTAGAAGTGGGCTATGGAATTAGCAGTTTTCTTGTTTTGTGAGGGATTGACAAACAGATGGAAAGACTATACAGAGAAGCCACTGTCATCTGGAGTAGGTTCATCAGCACATAACATTAGATGACAATGTTCCCTGTACAGGCCATGGCAGAGGAACAGGAATTTTTAAAGTGGGATTTGCAAGGCCTGTTTTGGACATCACCATGAGGATGATGTGACTTGTGCTCTGTCTGCTGTGGAAGAAACAGGTGAAGAGCTCAGCCCAGCTGCTTCATCATTGCAAAAATCTGCATGTGGCCAGTTGAGTCCTGCTCCTGGCATGTATTGACAAGTGCTCTTGTTTCAGCTGTGTCGCCTCCATCCCCTTGCACACAGCAGCAGGTATTGGCAAGCCGCTTTCTTAAGCAGGATAGTACCTTGGCAGAGCAACAGCTGGTAGCCGCCTCCTGGACCCTCCACAGCTCCCAACCTTGTGTCAGTTTAGTCCCTGCAAGAGACATCTGTCTCTCAGCAAACTCCCAGTCAACCTGCTGGGTCAGTCTATGGCTCCTCTGCTTCTTGCAAACAGGCAGTGGCTCTCTTCCCCCATTTATGCAGTGGTTGGATCATACCTGGCATCTTCAGGACCCAGCTGCCAACCTCCACTGCTGAAATCCTCAACCCTTGGTAGCTGGGAGGACCATGAGTACTCTTCCAAACACTGGAAGAGGCAACCCAAAACTCAGGCATACAGCGTAGTCCCCTCCAGACAGGCAAGGACTGTCACTTGTCCTGGTGGCATGCTGAGCCTACAGCTACAGCCAGAAAAAGAGAAAGGGCCTTGGCCCAGTTTTTTTTTTTATGTCTGATGGGCCGTCCTGGCTTCAGAGCTGCAGTAGGCGATAGGCTGGAACCAGCTGCATCTGGTGGTTGGGCTTCTTACAGAGCTTTGTTAAGGCAGCAATTAACTACATCTCTGTACTGTTGCTCTTTAACACATGCTCAGTTTTGGGGTGGTGGAGGAAATAAAAAGCTGTCCTGAGTGCCCTGCTCCTGCCCACCACAGCAGAATAGCGTTGGCTGCCAAGCCATCCCCTCAGAGACAGGTCTGCAAATACTTTGTACAATTGCCCTCACTAGGGAGGGAAATTGAAGCAGGAATGAGCAATGGAATATGATGAGGCATGGGGATAAAAGATATATTCATGTAACCACTCAGCAAATATACATTATGCATGAGTTTGTTTTTTAATATATATACACATATCTAAATATGCTTGATGAATCTGCAACAAGGCCGAAAAAGTATATGAAGATGGCACCATCAATACTTTGAGAACTAATAAAGGGTTACATACAGCAAACGCTTAACACAACAAAGTCACAACGGAAGCTTGTCATTCATGGGATTGCCAGTTGGACGGAGATGTCATTCCACATGGCACCTTCCCAGTTATTTTCAATTGAGAGCAATGATTCACTTGGAGGGAGGAATACAGAGCTCCTTTGTGTTACGAAAGCAGATTGCATGCCAAGGTCTAACGAACAGGGTTGCAGCATGTCCCAAGAAGTGTCCAGCAACCCACAGCACCGACTGGCCCTTACGCAAGGCGAGATGACACAAGACCCTGGGCTGGAGACCTGGGAATCCTTTTCGGAGGTGTCAGAAGAGAAAAGCCATGCTTCTCTTTCTCTAGCAGGCAGAGAAAGAAGTAAAGGACCTTTTGGGCTGGACATTTTGAAGTGTCAGCTATCTGAAAGGACACTTTGCCACGTGGAGAGACCAGCTGACTGGCACCAAACTGCTGCTGCTGCTGCTGCAGGGAGCTGGGAGGCGGCAGGAGGCTCCTACCCCTGGGCTATCGAGCGTGTCCTCCCACTGGTGACTGGTCACATCTCCTCCTGGACAGGCTGTCCCCTCTCCTCCATCTCATCCCTGTGAAGGAGCTACAAGACACGCAGGCAGGGACCCTCCCACTCATCTCTGCCTCCCTTCTTTTCTCCCCAGAGCTGTGACCCTACCAGCAATTCCCAGCCATGCGGATCCTGCCTCTCCTCTGTGCTCTCTTCTTCCTGATGCTCCAGGGAGCAGCAGGTAAGAAATGGGAGTGGGGGGTGGGGGATGGGGAGGGGAGGAGGTGACATGGAGGATTTGTTCTTTGTCAATATTTTGTAGGGAGGATTTATCAGCTGAGGTGTTAAATCACGTGTAGCTTTCCCTGGTAGCTGTGGCATGCTCCTGGGGGTCCTGTACACCCTGTATCTTTCAGGAAAGTCTTTTGTGGCAGGTTCTGCAGCTGGGATTGAAGCCAGGACCTTGTAACAAAGCTCTCCCACTCCAGGGGTGAGGTTTTGCCACCACCTCTGTCCCTCCTGGCCCACACCCTTCCAGACAGCAGCCGTTCTGGAGAGGAAGAAGAGGGAGGAAGGCAGATCCTGCTTTCACCCTTGGCATCCTCCCTTATGCCAGGAGGAAGCCAGTAGACATGATGGAGAGCCTCTCCCAGAAGCTGCTGCGGGATGGTAGTGAGTGTTTGTTATCCAAGTGCCATAAACATCACCTTGATTTATTGTGCAGACACCTGCCTGGGTATTTTGTGGCAGGGGACAGTCAGAGGTAGGCTAATGCTGGCCACGCGGGGACCAAAGGCTGCGCTGAGCATCTTGCCAGAGCCATGCCGAAAGTGTCCTCTTTCTGTGTTCTACAGGGCTGCCCCTCACGCGAGGATCACCCCAGGACTGTGAGCACCGCGGGGGCTTCTGCTCTCACAGGTCATGCCCGCCGGGGATCAGTCGCATTGGCATTTGCTCCGAGCAAGACTTCTGCTGTCGAAGGTACGTTCAGGGGTGCTTGAAGGGCTGAGGTTGCTGCCTGTTGGGGTTAGAGGTGAGGCTGCTGGAGAAAGAGGGGAGAGCATGCAACCCAAGGGTAAAGGAACATCCCTGAGCCTTCATTGTTGCCCTGGATGGCACAGGCCCTGCCAGATCTTTTCTCCTGCAGCCGATGGTATCCTTGATGGGCTCCTGGGTCGCCAGCACCAAACTCCAAGCATCCCTCTGAGACCAGCCTGTGCACTGGCAGCGTGGTTGGGACGACGCTGCATAGAAACACCAAGCACTGCTGGGAGCAGCGGCAACCCTGGACAGCTGGACTACGGTCCTGTGCAAATCCCTTTACTCTGGTGTCCCCAATACAAGGTGGCCGTTTGCATTTCTGCTGCCAAAGGATGTGTGTGTGTGTCCTCAGAGAGCGATGTGCGGGCATGCGTCTCTTTTCTCTGCATGCAGGGAAGGGCAGAGAAGATGAAGTGAATTCCCAATAGGCACAGACCCACAAATACATCCACCCACTCACTACCCCCCTCTCTTTAATTTTGCCCCAAGCCACAGCAGTGTCCCCCCACAGTGTGTGTGTGGGACCAACTGGGACCCCAATACCAGTCTTCTCGCTCAGCAAGGGCATCCCATCCAGTGCCAGGGATGAGGCATTGCTATGAGCCTCCTAACTGCAGTGGGTGCCTACTGGTTGTCCACTGGGTCCCAAGCTGGGTCAGGGGTCCCTGTGGGTCTGTTTCATAGGACATGCTGCTCTGGCAGCCTTGGGTCCATCCCCAGGTGTGGGGCCTGGGTGTGTGGCACCAGGGGGGCATTGTGGGGTCCAAGGGTAGCTGGGTGTGTGTGGGAAATCATTGTGCCCCTGAGGAAATAGGGACTGATGTCTGTGCCAGGGGACGACTCAGGATCTTGGGCTCGAGCTGGGGGTCTGTGCTGTTGGGGGGATGTTCAAGACCAGGGGCTGGTCTGAGGAGGTCAGCTAGGAGCCCAGGGACAGGCTGTGGGTCAGCGTTGTGGTCGAGCCTTGGGGCAGATTGATGATGCTCAGCTCAGGGTAGGGCTGTGGGGGTGGCCCCTGCACTGCCATGGGGAAGTCACCATGGGGGCTGGCAGAAGTCATCCCATTGCTCCCAGCCAGGGAGCAGCCTCAGCCTGGGGCACTGGGTACTTCCATGGTGATGGGCCAAGGTCAGGCCAGGAGTAGATCAAAGTCCAGTTCTGGATCAGCAGAACCAATCTCCAGCTCTGGTGGTGTCCAGCACAAGATCCCCAGCTCAAAGCAGCTCCCCAGGGCAGGTGCTGGACCCAACCATGGCCTCCCTGCGGTGTGGGCTGGAAGCCCTCTCCACACCATAATCAGCAGCCCTGGGTTGTGCTGGCTCTGGACTGGTCCTGAACCTGGTGCCAAACCTCTAGGAGTGAGGTTGCTGCCAGCACCCTTATACCTGCAAAGACACTGCCCTGGACATCCAACCCTAATCCTATGGATTGCTGCTCGGGGGAGATAACCATTACGCATTTCTCTGATAGATGGCACTAGACCCTTTGTCTCTGATGTATCCAACCTCAAGGCCCTTTGCTCTCTCCAGGTTCCAGCTCTCAGAGCTTTGGTCTCTCTGGGAAATGGATCAGCACTCTTGGTACTCTCTCCCATACCCAGTACTCTGGCTTGAAGTTTACTAGAGCACTGCACAACCATGCAGACACACTATAGCCAGATTGTTCACACGAAAACATAGGTAGTAATAAAGTTTACCAGGAATATAGAACAGATTATGGTGATCAGATGTAGGGACTGGCCAGAGAGGCATATTGACCAGCAGCCTGCTTACAACAGGTTGGACCCTTTCACCCCTTGCTTCTCTCTGTTTCTCATGACCTGTTCCTCCTTGACCCACCTTGACCTTCACCTTTCTGAAGCATCACATGATTCCTATAAATTGACAAATTATCTTGATCATGTCCATATCTCCAAGGCCTAATAAGTCCTATTCACCTTCATTCCATAGTCTCCCTTAGTCTGCATATCTTGACACAGAGAATTTTTTCTATTGAAGCCAATTTGTGTGTCTTCTACCAGGAAAAACAGGTGTAGAAGCAATGAATTCAGATAGAATTAGGTGAGCTGTGATCTTACCTGATCGCTTCTCCTGTTCACTGTTGGTTATCTGAGTAGCCATCAGAAAGGTAGACTTAAGCTTGTCGCTCCCTAGTATATCAAAAACAGATCATCTTGGCAAGGATGAAGCTGTTCTTGTAATACTACAAGAGCAGCAAATGAAAATATTTTACATAATCCTGCATGTCACACACTGCCTTCTTGCAAAGTAAAACGAGAGGAAAGGAAGAGACAAATATTTTCTCCTTTTCTGGGACTGGTTGCACAGATGTCTGCTTTTACCATTCCAGGCAGTTCATGCCAAGCCCGTGTGCCTGCTGTGCAGCGGGGTGTCACAAGAGGTGTTGCATGAGGATAACGGTGCAGATTGCAACAGCCTCAAGAGGTACCTCAGCTTCTCCCATTGCATCAGAGAGGGATGAGGTGCAACCCCATCACCCCCACATGGACGGGTCACCTTCTGATTGGCCAAGGGGAGATGCGCCAGCAGGAATACGCCCATCTCCCACCCACTGGCAGCCGTGTAAAACCAGGGTGGTTTAGGCAAAACAACACTGCTTGGACGCCAGGGCACCTGGGCGTGATTCCTGCTGCCTTTGTTACAGCCTGAACACCACCGGTACCTTCGTCAGGTAGGTGATTGACAGGTCTCTTTCTGGAAAACTGCCCACTCAGCTTCTCTGTTCAAGTCCCCTCACCCCAGGTGCACCTAAATGAGAAACTGCTGGAAGCATCCACGCATAGGATCAGGGCATCAGTGCTGCCCGGGCAAGAGAATAAAAACCTTCACATGAGTCCTAAGAGCCCGGGGCATGTGGCCGATGCAGCTAAAGGTTCCCGTCACTACGGGAGAGGCTGGAAAGGTGGCTGGATGCTGGAGGGGGGACTCAGCTCCTCTGTGCTGGGGGAATGGGGACTTTCCTCAGGGCAGTAAGGAGATACTTTCCCAGAGCAGTACAGAGGTTTCCCATCCTTTCAGTTAACTCACAGCGTTGATTAATTTTCCCTCTGTGGCCACCCAGATGCTTCCCTGCCCTCTTGCTCCTCCCTGGGTCGGTGCTGCACGGGGCAGGGGCGGTGAGAGTGGGGCTGGGGAGGGTCTTTGCTGGCAAGTCGAGGAACGGTCTGGAGCTGAGGATGGGCACTCCCAAGCCCAGCTGCAAGGACCTTCCTGAGCCCCGGGGAGCAGAGGCGAACAGGCAGGGTGCTTTGGACTGGTTGAGGTGATGGAGAGCACCGGCCAAGCCTTCATATGACGTGGCATCTCCAGGCACAAGCATTTCCCTAATTTCTTGACCCTGCTTTGGCTAGTGGCATGGGACTGCATGTTGCCAGAAGCATCTCCTGATGAGCAAGCCTCCTCTGCTCGGGCATTTGATTATGAAGAGGCAGAAAGGAGAGGGCAAATGCCCTAGCGTTAATCCTGGTCTGCAGACTATGCTGGGAAGTATACCTGGTGTCATCCCTTCGTCTTGTCCCTCTGGAAAATTCTGCACAGGGGACACACGCAGGCCCTGCAGATGTTCTGAGGGACTGTAACTTGTAAAAGTCATTTCTCTTTCCTTATGACCTGAGTTTCAGTGGGTGTTGTTGGGAGTAAAATGATGACAACTAGGCATGAATCCTCCAGCCCCTGTTTTGTGGAGAACATCAGGAAGACCTGTGAAGAAGACAATGAAATAATGTCCAGAATGCCCAGCAGGCTGGTGCTCCCTGAAATGCTCCCAAGATACCCGTGAAGTTGTGATGCAAGGGGGATCATTATTGTCTCTTTTTGTTGGAGACTGTGCTTTTTGGCTCAGCGGGTGCCCAGCCTTGTCCCTGTCCTTTCTTTGTGGTCCTGATGTGTCTTCTCTGCAGCCCCGTGAAGACGAGGGACAGGCGTCAGCCATGCGGATCCTGTACCTGCTCTTCCCCTTTGTCCTCCTGTTGGCCCAGGGTGCTGCAGGTGAGAGGGGAAGAGGGGAGGTGGGGGGAGGTGTGAGCCCCTATCAGTGGTGTCTCCCATGTCCGGGGAAGGGATCAGATTTGTCAGGGAGAGATAGAACTGGGTAGATACACACAAGATGGGGAGGGGTTGGCTCTGATCAACGGCCGGGTGGCTGAGGAGCCAACACGGCACTTCCCGTGCCTCACACTGGTCCTTCCCTTTGACTTTCCCCACGTGTGCACATGCTGCTGCAGGAGAGGTGATCTCGTGCTGGAGAGGTAAAGATGTTTGGTTTGGTGCTCGGTGCACATGGCAGACATCCAGGGAAAGTGTTTGCCGCTTGGGAATCACGCATAGTTTTTGCATTTAACCCATGTTCACTCTTTTTGACCGCTTTTACTCTCCAGGATCTCCCTTGGGCATAAACAATCGGAAAGAATGTCAACGTCAAAAAGGTTTCTGCTCATTACTGAACTGCAGCTTCCCGTATATCATCAGTGGAAAATGTTCAAGGTTTTACTTCTGCTGCAAGAAGTAAGTTTTGGAATGACAGATGGCCCTGTGATTGCAGAGAGAGTTGCTTTGTGTTTAAGTGTCCACAACTTGCTGATGGGTCAGTGCTATACGTGCCCCAAGGCAGAGGCCAGGGAGGGAAAGGAAGTCTGCTTAGCCCTGCCTTGAGTGGGGCTGAAGGATCCCAAGGTCAGCCAGCACCTTCTGCTCTCCTTCAGACCCATGAGGCTCCTTTGGGCTTTGCAGAGGGCTCTTCCAAGGCAGCAGAGTGTGAAGCGTTTGCTGTCCCTCTGCAGCATGGAGGACACGATCCTGGTTTTGCTGCATCTGCAAAGCCTTGGGGCCAGGGCTGCCACCACTAAGATAACAGGGATCCCAACTGTTTGCCATAAGCACTGAACTTCATGTCTGTTGAGCCTGATTCTCTGGCACCGCAGGCCTGCGTGTCATCGCAGGGCAGGTAGGAGGGGTGGGAGGAAAAGTCATTTACAACAGCTCATGTGCTCCTCTGCTTTCTTCACCCAGGATGTGGGGCTGAATACCTGAACCCTGTGAGCAGGGTGTGCCCTTTCTTCTGTCTGCTGGAACCATCTCCTGAGATGCTCTCCCCTCCCTGCTGTCCTCTCCCCTCCCTGCCTCTGCTGTCCCCAGGCGGTGTGACAGCAGGAATGGAAGCGCTGCTCCTGCTGAGTGCCCAGGTGCTCGTGGGCTGGAGACATCCCGTGATGGGCCCAGTGCCGTTGGGGCAGAGGCTGCTTTTCCCGGCTGGAATAAAGACGAGCAGTTTGGCATTGCAGTGGGTGTGCCATGTGGCCATTTCCTTGTGACAGAGGGTGTGCCGTGCCTGCTGGCCCTGGGGGTGGTGGTGGGTTGGTGGCAGGAGAAGTGCCTGGGGTGCTGGGGGTCACCACCATGGCTGTCCCCGGGGATGCTCTTGCCTGGCAGCTGCGTGGGAGCTGGGAGCCAGGGTGTTTGCTGTGGGTGTGATGGAGCTGCTCCTGTGGAGTGGGAGCCCTGTCCTGTTCCTGCCCAACACGGGTGTCCCTTGTCCCTGGCAGCCACAGCTTCTTGTTCAGGGTTGTGCTGGGTGGTGTGTCCCATGTGTGGGTATGGACACAGCTGCACACCTCACCTGTCCTACCGACCTTGCTACTCCTCCTTGCCCTGCTCCAGCATGCTGCAGCCCTCCTTGCTGTGTGCTGCACAGGAGCTGTGCTGCTCCACAACCTGTCCCACCAGGCAGGAGGAGGAGGTCATGAAGCCCTTGCTTCAGGCGACCAGTGAAACAGTCCCATTGACTGTGACCTGGAAACGTCCATATCTCTAGTCCCACAGGCAGTAAGCAGGGTGTCTTCTCTCTGCCCACCTGGAGGTAATCCGGGATGACATGCTCTTCTCCATCAAAGGCAGTGACCTCCATCTGTCTGCAAAAGCAAACTTTGTGCTTTAGATTGCCTGGGGGGTACAGTGCACGTGTATGTCCCTGCACACATGTGCCTATGGCAGCAACTGGTGACCCTTCCTGTCTTGGTGAAGGCTTTCCTGAACTGCTTTCTTGACCTGCAGAGTTTGGTGAGGGATGTCCAGATTAACCCTGCCTGCCATGGCCTTCCTGTCCCCACATTTCGCTCTATTGAGCCTGCAGCAGTCACCGCGAGTGCCCTTCATCTCTGTGGTGCAAAGCTGTTCCACCGCCCCAGGGGCTCCTTGGCCCAGAACATCTTGAACCAGAGTGACGGTGGTGTGGCCAGTCACCTCATGAGTTTCAGAGTGCAGACAGAGTGGAAAGCAAGGGAACGAGGAAGAAAAGGAAAAAGAGAAAGACTGTTTTTCATTCTAGAATACATGAACTTTTCTGTTCTCCGTTACGTGTAGGATGACTGATCTGGAGGTCACGAGCTGGGAGGTGGGCATGTTTATGTGCGCTCTTCAGATTCTATGGGTGCTTGCCTGCAGCAGTTAAGGTCTCATTTCCAAAGGACCCAGAAAAACCTCTTGAAGTGAAATGAGAGGTAAAGCTTTCCTCACCATGTTCAAAGATGAGCAGGTTTGCAACATGCAGTATGATCTTGCACGTCTCACGTTAGCTGCTGAGTTATATCATCCATAAAATGAGAGGACGCAAAGAAGGAAACTTTTTCCTCGTTCCTACTGTTCCCTGAGCCAACCAGCTGGCTTTGCCCATTCCAGGCAGCTGCTGCCAAGCCCGTGTGCCTGTTTTGCAGCAGGGTGTCCCAGGAGGTGTTGCATGAAGGTAACAGTGAAGACGGCAACAGCCCCAAGGAGGCACCTCAGCCTCTCCCACCGCAGCAGGGAGGGATGAGGCGCAACCCCAGCATCCCCATGAAGATGGGTCACTTTCTGATTAGCCAAGGGGAGATGTGTCAGCAGGAAGAAATGTGTGTGCCACCCAGCAGTAGTGGTATAAAAGCAGGGTGTTTGGGGCAAAGTAGCATTCCCGGACCTCAAGAGCACCTTGGACACGAGTGATTCCTGCTGGGTTTGTTAGCGCTTGAACACCGAGACCTTGACCAGGTAGGTAACTGAGGCCTCTCTTTCTGGACAGCCGTCCTTTACACCTCTCTCTTCAGCTCCAGAAACTTTCTAAATAACAACTGTTGGAAGTGTTCATGCACCTAATGAGACCACCTGAGCCTTCCAAGAATGAGCACTAATTGTCTGTCTGAATCAGTGATTATCAGAGCCCAGAATACTGTGAAAGTGAAACTGGGTTTCCTGACTACAAATGGGACTGGAAATGAGTTATGAGGCTTGAGGAAGGTCCCTGCGGCCTCATACCCTGGGGCACATGGGGACTGTCCTGGACAAAGGAGGGAAACGCTATTCAAGCAGCAGCACAGAGATATTCCATCTTTTCAGGCTTATGTGAACCGGGAAGGTTGCTTTGTAGTAACCATGGTGGTCACCAGGGGCCTCGCTCACCGAGTGCCCGGCATCTCCAGGCACACGCAATTCCCTCAACTCCAGAACATGGGCCCGTTCTCGACCCTGCTTTGACCACTGCCGTTGCGTTGAGTATTGGCAGGAACACCTCCTGATAGGCAAAAGTTCTCTACTTCGGCCCTCGGGTAAGGAGAAGGAGAAGTGTGAGACTGAATGCACCAGAAATGTGTCAGGTCTTGTATCAGCATTTGGAAATCTCTCTCTTCTCACCCTGGGCTCTGTCTCTGCAGAAACACATTTAGTTCTCCTCAAGTGGGTTGGAGGCACAAGGCCTGAGGGAGTACAGCTTCCAAGGGAAAATACTCTGAGTTTTCCATGTCTTCAGATGTTGTTTTGCTTGAAAGTGCAATAGTCAGGCTTTACTTCTCCCACATGTCATTTAAGGAAACACAAAGACAAAAGTGAGAAAGACGATGGAAAAACATCAGCTGGATTTCCCCACAGGGCAATACTTGGCCAGCTGCTCCCAGGATATCCAGAAGGGGCATACCTGACAGACACCCTTTGGCACAGGCCGCAGAAGACATCGTTCTCTGCTACTTGGCATAGCCCCACTGCAATCTGTCATGTTACTGTGTGCTGTCCCCTCCAGGATTTCTTGTGCCTCCCCTCTGCAGCCCCGTGAAGACGAGGGACAGGCGTCAGCCATGCGGATCCTGTACCTGCTCTTCCCCTTTGTCCTCCTGTTGGCCCAGGGTGCTGCAGGTGAGAGGGGAAGAGGGGAGGTGGGGGGAGGTGTGAGCCCCTATCAGTGGGGTTTCCCACGTCCTAGGAGGTGACCAGATTTGACAGAGACTGGGAGTGGAATAGTTTTGCAGGTGTCTTAACTCTCCTATGTGAAAAGCCATGTAATGGCACACATCTGGGCACATTTACAGCAGTTACATTTGCCCTGGGTGCAGAGGAATCCAGGCCAAGGAAAGGGCTTGGATGCTTCTGTGGGTTAGGGAGGGATTCAGCTCTGGACTCCAACCCCCGTGGTTTGCTGCCACCCCCTCCAGGGTCGTCTCTGAATGAGCTACTATTGAAGTCACTGTAGGCGCAGCCTACACAGACCATCCTAGTTGTCCAGACTGTGGACACTTTGGGTTAGAGTTGTCTGGCCATGGTATGTAGCAGAGTTTGGGGATACTTTGACATGTCTGTCTCTTAGACCTCCAAGCTCTCCCAGTACTGTCTGACCTAGCTGAGACGTTCTGGTTGGGGTGATCAATACAGATGGTGGTTGGAGGCCACAGCACAGCCTTCTGCACCCCGATGGCCAGAGACAGCTGGGCACCATGTCTTCAGCTTAGACCTCTCCAGGCTACACTGGCCATGCTGTCCAGTAGCATTGTACCTGAGTGTGCCAAACCCTCATTACCCCAAGGCATGATCCCTGCAAGGGCTGGGCAAGGGCTTTCCATGACAGGTCACTCAAAGGCAGGGCACAGCCAGGACAGGGGCGTGGGATGTGTGGAGTTCTGCGGTTGCCAGCTCTGCTGGTCCCAGCCATAGTGGGCATGCAGCTGGGGAGCCAGCACGGCGCTTCCTCAGCCTTATGCTGGTCCTTCTCAGCACCTGCTCCTGTGTGCACCCACACTGGTGTGAAAGAGTCCTTCTAGGTGAGACATGCTGCTGTTGAATATGTGGCAATGGTGAGGTTGAAGCTGAGCCATCTATTGGCTTGAAATATGTGGGGAGTGTCATCTTCTGCAACCACACACTGCTCCCCCAGCTTATTGTTCTGTTTCTCTGTGCACGATCACCCTTGGCACCAGGAAGCAGAAGCCAATGCAGAAGAAATGGAGGACACTGCGTTTTGGGGGGCTGCCTTTTCCCCTTGTAAACCATGGGATCCTGTTAAATATTCAGGAGCTGCTGCAAACTGTAAGTTCTGGAAATGGCTTGCTCCTCTTGGTATAGTTTTCATTGTCTTTCAAGCCAGCTTTTGGGTCACACCACCACACATTCGTGCTCAGAGGCAAAAGCCAGGGAATGAAAGGAAAAGGCTGATGAATGAATGAATGCCAGGGAATGAAAGGAATGAAAATGAAGGTCCTTGTGGGTTTGGACCTGCCTGCTGTGGGGCTGAAGGAGCCCAAGGTTAGCCAGTGCCTCCTCAGTCTCCCCCAGCCCCACCAGTCTTGCCCGCTGCCAAAACTGAAAGCTCAGCTGTGTTGTGCAAATGAGAAGGCTGTCCCTTGGGTAGTGTGAAGCACAGGATCCTCCTCCTGGTGTCTCTAAAGAGCCTCAGAGCCAAGGCTGCCACCACTAAGGAGAGCACAGGTCCAAGCCAATGGAAATTCCTGGAGTTTGCCTCTGTGCGCTTGAGCCTTCTCTCCCTGCACTTGCATGTCATAGGGGAGGAGGTGGGAGGGACTGGGAGGAAAAGTCATTTACAACAGCTCATGTGCTCCTCTGCTTTCTTCATATAGTGTGTGGGGTTGAATACCTGAACCCTGTGAGCAGGACGTTGTCTCCTTGCTTCTGGCTCCTGGAACTCATCTCCTCACTTCTGGCTGCTGGAACCATCTCCTGCTGTCCCGTATTCTTCCTGACATCCTCTCCCCTTCTTGCTGTCCTCTCCCCCCCCTGCCTCTGCTGTCCCCAGGCGGTGTGACAGCAGGAATGGAAGCGCTGCTCCTGCTGAGTGCCCAGGTGCTCGTGGGCTGGAGACATCCCGTGATGGGCCCAGTGCCGTTGGGGCAGAGGCTGCTTTTCCCAGCTGGAATAAAGACGAGCAGTTTGGCATTGCAGTGGGTGTGCCATGTGGCCATTTCCTTGTGACAGAGGGTGTGCCATGCCTGCTGGCCCTGGAGGTGGTGGTGGGTTGGTGGCAGGAGAAGTGCCTGGGGTGCTGGGGGTCACCACCATGGCTGTCCCTGGGGATGCTCTTGCCTGGCAGCTGCATGGGAGCTGGGAGCCAGCGTGTTTGCTGTGGGTGTGATGGAGCTGCTCTGCTCCCTCCTGTGGAGTGGGAGCCCTGTCCTGGTCTTCACAGGCTCAGACATCTTTCTTTTTCCAAATCCTTTCTTCCATGTCAGTCTCTCTTTGTGGTGAGTAACGTTCTTTTCTTGCAATAGGTGCTCAGCCCAAGTGCTGAGGAGTTCATGGGTGGCACCGTCCTGCTGCTCGGTGGCAAAGGACTCTCCTTGGACACTATGTAGGAGATGTCTGTGCCCAAATGGGCCAGGACTTTATTTGGGCTGGAAGGGTCAGACTGCACGTTTCTGTTTGTCTGTTTATCCGTGCACACACGGGACACTCCTTTGCAATCTCTTTACCGGCTTGGAAATGCAGGACCAGCTGCAGCCTCTGCAGATGATGGCTGGGCTGCCAGCAGCATTGGTAGGAGGTGGTGCAGGATGCTGGGCCGCTGCAGCCGCAGCAGCAGCAGCAGCACCCAGGCTGGGCAGTGCAGTAATGTCAACCCAAGGGTGTCCCCATGTCCCTGAGCTGCATATTCTCCTTGTTCTGCAACAGCCAAGGGAAATTTTCCAATGGAAAGCAGGGTGATATTTATGGCGCTTGGATTGGATACTCACTACTGTCCCACAGCAGCCTCTGGGAGAGGCTCTCTGCCGTGTCTGCTGGCTCCCTCCTGGCACAAAGGAAGATGTTGAGGGTGGAAGCAGGATCTGCCTTCCTCTCTCTTCTTCCTCTACAGCAGGGCTGCTGTGCCCCGTGCTGCTGACTTGGAAGGGTGTAGGCCAGGAGGGACAGAGGTGGTGGCAAAACCTCACCCCTGGAGCGGGAGAGCGGTTATGAGTTGCCAGGTCTGGTCCCAGCTGCAGAACCTGCCACAAAAGACTTTCCTGAAAGATATGGAGTGTGCGGGACCTCTGGGGGCACACCACAGCAACCAGGAAAAGCTACATGTGGCTCATGATCTCAATGGAGGAAAACAGAAATATCTATGCCTCAAAGTTGGGCTTTGCCTCCTTGCATCTGCATTGTGTCTGTAGGGAGAGCTGATAATCTACTGGGCAGCTTCACTGTAGTAACAGTGAACATGGAAACATGGAAAACCCTCTGGTTTTCCATACCCTTCCTTCATCGAAATGTTACCTGCTACTCCCTGGAGCATCAGGCAGAGGAGAGCACGGAGGACAGGCTGGAGTCGCTGGTTCCTCAAAATGTCCAGCCCAAAAGCTCCTTTTCCTGTTTCTCTGCCCACCAGAGGGAAGGAGGCATGGCTTTCCTCTTCTGACACCCCTGAGAAGGGTGCCCAGGCCTCCAGACTGGGGTCTTGTGTCATCTTGCCTTGTGTAAGGGCCGTTGGGCGCTGTGGTTTGCTGGACACCTCTTGGGGGGCACACACGCACACACACACTGCATCCATGCTCATCAGAAACCCCCACCAAGCTGCTGCTGTACCACAAAACGGAACTTCCGCTGCTTCTCTTCAGGCAGTTCTCCCAGAAAAACCCTGGACCAGTTTTCTGGGTTAGTGGGACCTCTGCTTCTGCTAAACATGCAGAAGCTGTCTTCCACCTGTTCTGTGATTGTTGCCTTTCCACTGTGCCTTGTGCTCTCAGAGGCATGCAAGGAGAAGAGGCGCAGAAGCCAGAGTCCACTACCAAAACCCACAGCAGGTAACCCCTTGGAACTGGGGAGACCAGATTGCTCTTCCAAACACCTTGAGAGGCAGTTCCCAGGTCAGGCAAGTGGCACAGCTCCCACCTGCTCTGCAAGGACTGCTGCTTCCCTCGATGGCATGAAAGGCATCAATCGCAGTGGCTTCACAAGCAGTGACTATGTCCGTCCTGTGTTTCTTCACCTTGAGTGGCTTTAGGGGGAGAGGCAGATGTGTTGGATCACTGGTTTACAGACCTTAATATGTATCCTGGTGTTGCTCTCCCTTTATCTAAACAGTCGCTAGAGAGATAGTGTCATGCTTATCACCCTTGGACACATCAGGTGCACAGACATTTGCTCCCAGAAGCAGATGTTCTTGCAGTGTCCAGAGGTGGGAGAGCTTTCAATATTTGGTGTGCTCCCAGCCACCAAACTCTAACCGATTGTTCAGTCGGGTGGGAAGAGACAGACAAGGACTAACCCCTTCTGGGACTGGGCTGACACTGGTGTCTGCACCAGCCAGAAACTTTGTCCACCCCAAAGATTTTTCAGCAAGGCAGCACAGCCCATGTGCCCGCTGTGCAGCGGGGTGTCACAAGAGGTGTTGCATGAGGATAACAGTGCAGATTGCAACAGCCTCAAGAGGTACCTCAGCTTCTCCCATTGCATCAGAGAGGGATGAGGTGCAACCCCATCACGCCCACATGGACAGGTCACCTTCTGATTGGCCAAGGGGAGATGCGCCAGCAGGAATACGCCCATCTCCCACCCACTGGCAGCCGTGTAAAACCAGGGTGGTTTAGGCAAAACAACACTGCTTGGACGCCAGGGCACCTGGGCGTGATTCCTGCTGCCTTTGTTACAGCCTGAACACCACCGGTACCTTCGTCAGGTAGGTGATTGACAGGTCTCTTTCTGGAAAACTGCCCACTCAGCTTCTCTGTTCAAGTCCCCTCACCCCAGGTGCACCTAAATGAGAAACTGCTGGAAGCATCCACGCATAGGATCAGGGCATCAGTGCTGCCCGGGCAAGAGAATAAAAACCTTCACATGAGTCCTAAGAGCCCGGGGCATGTGGCCGATGCAGCTAAAGGTTCCCGTCACGACGGGAGAGGCTGGAAAGGTGGCTGGATGCTGGAGGGGGGACTCAGCTCCTCTGTGCTGGGGGAATGGGGACTTTCCTCAGGGCAGTAAGGAGATACTTTCCCAGAGCAGTACAGAGGTTTCCCATGCTTTCAGTTAACTCACAGCGTTGATTAATTTTCCCTCTGTGGCCACCCAGATGCTTCCCTGCCCTCTTGCTCCTCCCTGGGTCGGTGCTGCACGGGGCAGGGGCGGTGAGAGTGGGGCTGGGGAGGGTCTTTGCTGGCAAGTCGAGGAACGGTCTGGAGCTGAGGATGGGCACTCCCAAGCCCAGCTGCAAGGACCTTCCTGAGCCCCGGGGAGCAGAGGCGAACAGGCAGGGTGCTTTGGACTGGTTGAGGTGATGGAGAGCACCGGCCAAGCCTTCATATGACGTGGCATCTCCAGGCACAAGCATTTCCCTAATTTCTTGACCCTGCTTTGGCTAGTGGCATGGGACTGCATGTTGCCAGAAGCATCTCCTGATGAGCAAGCCTCCTCTGCTCGGGCATTTGATTATGAAGAGGCAGAAAGGAGAGGGCAAATGCCCTAGCGTTAATCCTGGTCTGCAGACTATGCTGGGAAGTATACCTGGTGTCATCCCTTCGTCTTGTCCCTCTGGAAAATTCTGCACAGGGGACACACGCAGGCCCTGCAGATGTTCTGAGGGACTGTAACTTGTAAAAGTCATTTCTCTTTCCTTATGACCTGAGTTTCAGTGGGTGTTGTTGGGAGTAAAATGATGACAACTAGGCGTGAATCCTCCAGCCCCTGTTTTGTGGAGAACATCAGGAAGACCTGTGAAGAAGACAATGAAATAACGTCCAGAATGCCCAGCAGGCTGGTGCTCCCTGAAATGCCCCCAAGATACCCGTGAAGTTGTGATGCAAGGGGGATCATTATTGTCTCTTTTTGTTGGAGACTGTGCTTTTTGGCTCAGCGGGTGCCCAGCCTTGTCCCTGTCCTTTCTTTGTGGTCCTGATGTGTCTTCTCTGCAGCCCCGTGAAGACGAGGGACAGGCGTCAGCCATGCGGATCCTGTACCTGCTCTTCCCCTTTGTCCTCCTGTTGGCCCAGGGTGCTGCAGGTGAGAGGGGAAGAGGGGAGGTGGGGGGAGGTGTGAGCCCCTATCAGTGGTGTCTCCCATGTCCGGGGAAGGGATCAGATTTGTCAGGGAGAGATAGAACTGGGTAGATACACACAAGATGGGGAGGGGTTGGCTCTGATCAATGGCCGGGTGGCTGAGGAGCCGACACGGCACTTCCCGTGCCTCACACTGGTCCTTCCCTTTGACTTTCCTCACGTGTGCACATGCTGCTGCAGGAGAGGTGATCTCGTGCTGGAGAGGTAAAGTTGTTTGGTTTGGTGCTCGGTGCACATGGCAGACATCCAGGGAAAGTGTTTGCCGCTTGGGAATCACACATAGTTTTTGCATTTAACCCATGTTCACTCTTCTTGACCGCTTTTACTCTCCAGGATCTCCCTTGGGCATAAACAATGAGAAAGAATGTCAACGTCAAAATGGTTACTGTGGATTTCTGAAGTGCCATTACCCATTTGTCATCAGTGGAAGATGTTCAAGGTTTTACTTCTGCTGCAAGAAGTAAGTTTTGGAATGACAGATGGCCCTGTGATTGCAGAGAGAGTTGCTTTGTGTTTAAGTGTCCACAACTTGCTGATGGGTCAGTGCTATACGTGCCCCAAGGCAGAGGCCAGGGAGGGAAAGGAAGTCTGCTTAGCCCTGCCTTGAGTGGGGCTGAAGGATCCCAAGGTCAGCCAGCACCTTCTGCTCTCCTTCAGACCCATGAGGCTCCTTTGGGCTTTGCAGAGGGCTCTTCCAAGGCAGCAGAGTGTGAAGCGTTTGCTGTCCCTCTGCAGCATGGAGGACACGATCCTGGTTTTGCTGCATCTGCAAAGCCTTGGGGCCAGGGCTGCCACCACTAAGATAACAGGGATCCCAACTGTTTGCCATAAGCACTGAACTTCATGTCTGTTGAGCCTGATTCTCTGGCACCGCAGGCCTGCGTGTCATCGCAGGGCAGGTAGGAGGGGTGGGAGGAAAAGTCATTTACAACAGCTCATGTGCTCCTCTGCTTTCTTCACCCAGGATGTGGGGTTGAATACCTGAACCCTGTGAGCAGGACGTCGTCTCCTTGCTTCTGGCGCCTGGAACTCATCTCCTCACTTCTGGCTGCTGGAACCATCTCCTGCTGTCCCGTATTCTTCCTGACATCCTCTCCCCTTCTTGCTGTCCTCTTCCCCCCCTGCCTCTGCTGTCCCCAGGCGGTGTGACAGCAGGAATGGAAGCGCTGCTCCTGCTGAGTGCCCAGGTGCTCGTGGGCTGGAGACATCCCGTGATGGGCCCAGTGCCGTTGGGGCAGAGGCTGCTTTTCCCAGCTGGAATAAAGACGAGCAGTTTGGCATTGCAGTGGGTGTGCCATGTGGCCGTTTCCTTGTGACAGAGGGTGTGCCGTGCCTGCTGGCCCTGGGGGTGGTGGTGGGTTGGTGGCAGGAGAAGTGCCTGGGGTGCTGGGGGTCACCACCATGGCTGTCCCCGGGGATGCTCTTGCCTGGCAGCTGCGTGGGAGCTGGGAGCCAGCGTGTTTGCTGTGGGTGTGATGGAGCTGCTCTGCTCCCTCATGTGGAGTGGGAGCCCTGTCCTGTTCCTGCCCGACACGGGTGTCCCTTGTCCCTGGCAGCCACAGCTTCTTGTTCAGGGTTGTGCTGGGTGGTGTGTCCCATGTGTGGGTATGGACACAGCTGCACACGTGACCCAACCCAGAGGCCCCAGAATTACCATCTCTGATTTGGAATGGGACCTCCATGTCCATCAAATGCAGTCACTACTCAGCTCCCTCCCTCGTGGCAGCCCCACAGCATCAAGCCCTCTACCAGTCCCACAGCCTCTATCTCTGTAATAATCCTCCTGATGGGGCCTGATCCTGCACACAGCCCCCACAGACATCCTTTCAGGCCGTGGAGGGGATGTAGGTCTCCCAGGCTTGCTGCCCAGCTCTTCCTCAAGGTGACTGTTCCAGTGGGTCTCATGGACCACAACCTGGAAACGTCTAGAAGTGTCATCCAGCAGGGAGAAATCAGAGGGTATTTGCCTCTCTGCCTGCCTCAGAAAAACAGATTGCAAGACTATTCTCTGTCAACAGCCAGTGACCTCAACATTTCTGCAAGCGTAGGCTTTTGCCCCGTATAGTTAAATACATGTCTTATTCGATGCACACGTATGTCAGCATGAGTATGTCAGCAACTGATTGACTGATGGTGTTGTGGAAAGTAACCCACCCATGAGTTTAATACAGTGGAGCTAGAGAATAAACAGCTGCAAAAGGAGTAATATCAACGGATAAATGATACTTACTGTTGCCCATGATATGACATGACTTACATGGAAGCAGTGAAGTGGATGCTGATATATGTGTGCATTTGAGCATCAGCTCATAAATGCATGCAGCAATCAGTATGTTATTTCCAAAACATTTGTTGACATTTCAAATATAAGCAGAGATAAACCCTTTCTTATAATTTTGAAAGGTAACAAAGTTTATAATATTCCTCATGTTACCAGGCAGTCTCATCTCTGTGCCTGGCAAGAACATGGAGCAGATCCTCCTTAAAACTTTGCTAAAGCACATGGAAAATAAGGAGGTGATTTGTGACAGCCAACACGGTTTCACTAAGGGTGAATGGTGCCTGAGAAATCTGGTGGCCTTCTATGATGGCGTTACCACACTGGTGGATAAGATCAACTGCTGTCATCTACCTGGACTTGTGCAAAGCATTTGACACTGTTCTGCATGACATCCTTGTCTCTAAACTGGAGAAACATGTATTTCATGGATGGACCACACAGTGGATAAGGAATTGGCTGGATGGTCACACTCAAATTATTGCAGCAAAGATTTTATGTCCAAGTGGAGACCAGTGATGAGTGGTGTTCCTCAGGGGCAGTGCTGTTTAGCATCTTTGTTGGCAACATGGACAGTGGGATCAGGTGCACCTCAGCAAATTTGCTGATGACACCAAGCTGTGTGGTGTGATCAATAAGCTGGACAGAAGGGATGCCATCCACAGGGACTGTGACAGGCTTGGAAGGTGGGCCCATGTGAACTTTATGAGGATCAGCAAGGCCAAGTACAAAGACCTGCACATGGGTCGGGACAGTCCCAAGCACATATACAGGCTGGGCAGAGACTGGATTGAGAGCAGTCCTGTGGAGAAAGACTTGGGGGTGTTGGTTGGTGAGAAGCTCAACATGACCTGCAATATGCACTTGCATCCCAGAAAGCAAACCCTACTCTGGGCTGCGTCACCAGCAGCATGACCAGCAAGCTGAGGGAGGTGATTCTCCCCTTCTACTCCCCTGCCGCCCTGTGTCCAGCTCTGGGGCCCCCAACATAAAAAGGACATAGACCTGTTGGACTGAGTCCAGAGAGCCTTTACGATGATTAGAGGGCTGGAGCACCTCTGCTATGATGACAGGGTGAGAGACTTGAGGTTGTTCAGCCTGGAGAAGACAAGCCTCTGTAGATGCCTTAGAGCACCTCCCAGTACCTAAAGGGGCCAACAAGAAAGCTGGAGAAGGACTTTTCACAAGGACATGTAGTGACAGGACAAGGGGGAATGACTTTAAGCTGAAAGAGGGTAGGTTTAGATTAGATATTAGGGTTCTTCACTGTGAGAGTGGTGAGCACTGGCACAAGTTGCCCAGAGAAGCTGTGGGTGCCCCATCCCTGGCAGTGCTCAAGGCCAGGTTGGACGGGGCTTGGAGCAACCTGGTCTAGTGGAAGGTGTCCCTGCCCATGGCAAATGGTTGCAACTAGATGATCTTTAAGGTCTCTTCCAACCCGAACCACTCTACAGTTCTATGTTCTTGCACATTCCATGCTAACTGATTATTTTGTCAGATTGGAGGAGGAAAGGAGGGAAACCTTATTGAGACTGGCTGCTGTTGTCAAATTCTGGCAGTTCATGCTAAGCCACCACAGCCCGTGTGCCTGCTGTGCAGTGGGGTGTCACAAGAGGTGTTGCATGAGGATAACGGTGAAATTTGCAACAGCCCCAGGGAGGCATCTCAGCCTCTCCCTTTGCCACAGGGAGGGACAACCTCAAGATGGCAACCACATCTTCCCCATGCAGATGGGTCACTTTCTGATTGGCCAAGGGGAGATGTGGCCATAGGAATAAGCATGTCTCACCCAGCAGCAGTGGTATAAAACCAGGGTGTTTCAGGCAAAGTGGTATTCCCTGACCCCAAGGGCATCTGGGTACTAGTGATCCCTGGCACGTTTGTAGCGGTCTGAAGACCCAGACCTTCCTTGTCAGGCAAGTAACTATGGGCTGTCTTTCAGGCTGACCACCATTCAATCTCTCTGTTGAAGTTCCATCATAGTGGAACCATCTAAATGGTTGGTTATATCTGTTCACATAATGATGTATCTGAGCTTTCTAGAGAAAAATATAAATTGAAAATACAAATCCTTTCCAATTAGAGCTTGGAATCTGCTGAAACAGGGGAAACTTGGCACAGGAGATTGGAAAGTTTCTGTGGTGTTTGAAGAGGGACACCAGGGTCTTCTATTTGGGATAGTGGGAATTCTATAACTTGGAGGAGCCACTTTCCATTCAGCAGTACAGTTTCCATTCTTTCAGCCTTCAGTTAACTCGAAAGGTTGTGTTTTCCTGATCTTTGGACACTGAGACATTTCTTTCTCTTCTTGTTCCTAACTGGGGACCTGCTGCACAGAATTATTTCATGACTTAGCTTTACTGTTGCTCTTGTATTGGCCATTGGCACAAGTATCTCCAAAGTGTGCAAACCTTCTCTACTTTGCCTTTGGTAAGGGGACGCAGAAGCAGGAGAGCACAGACACTAGGTGTAACCCTTATCTAATGAGTACAGTGGAAAGCATACCTATTATTTCCCTTTGATTCTGTTTCCCTATTTATATTTTTACAAACTATATAGTATTTATATTTAGGTCTGTTTTAGAGACAAGTGTGCCACGTGTAAGGCCCAAGGTACTTAAGTTTTCTGACTGCATTCTCTTAATAGCATCAGCTGCCTTTTTACTTAAAACAGCACAGATCACCAGACTGAAGATTTAGTCTGTGTTTGGGAGAAAGCTTAAGGAAGATGACTGAAATATATGTGTTTAGGTACTGCATTGCCTGAAACTTCCTGAACCATTTGCAGGCTATTCAGAAAGCTGCATATGTAGCTGTTGTTCTTGTCAGTAGGCAACAGACAACACCATCTTCTTTTGTTCAGGATAACACATCTGCAGTTTGGTATAGCACCCTGCCTAGGCTTCAACACTACCTGGGGTCCCCCAGTGCCCTTGTTGCTTTGGTATCTCCCCTGAAGGTGAAGACCTGTGAGAGGCATCAGCCATGAATCTCCTGTATGTGCTCTTCCCCTTCTTCGTCCTGCTGGTCCAGGGTGCTGCAGGTGAGAGGGGGAGATGGGGTGAGGTGTGAACCCCCCTCAGCCGGGTTTTCCATCATGCAGGAAGCGACCATACTTTTTAGGGATGCTTAAAGGAGGAAATGGTTTTGTGGCTTTGCTCCAGCATAAGAAGTTATGCAATGGGACACACCAAAGTATGCTCTCACAGTGCCCCTTCCTCTGAGAACAGAGGGGCTGGTGTGGAGAGAGCCATCCAGGAATAACAGCTTGACTCCTTCTGTGGGTTAGGGAGGGGTTGAGCTCTGGGCTCCACACTGGGCATTTAGCTGCTGCTCTGGAGGGTGAGCTCCCATTGCAATCGCTGAAGTCTCAGCCTATGCAGCCTAATCCCGCTCAGGCAAAAATATGAATGGGAAGTCCATTGTCTTATCACAGATACTTAGCACCTTTGGAGGACCCCTAGATGTGTGTGATTCTGTGATATCAAAGCCCTCTACCCCAGGCTGGCTGAGCTAGTCAAAGCTTTATGGATGAGCCAGTCCTTCTGCAGAGACAGCGGGAGGTTGGAAAATATCCCTTTGTACCAGAAACGGCCAGGGGTACCTGTGCCTCAGGGCTTTAGCTGATAGTCCTTCTCAACAGTTAACTTGCTCTTGAAGGTGCAATTATGGTCATTTTAATACTTGGCCCACAAGGTGGGTTGAAATCCTAGTGGAGTGCCAGCCCTTCTGAATTTACAGAATATTCTCCCAAACTACCTTTTCCTTTCAACTGTTACACTGTACAGGTGCATCTCTGGATCCAGGAAATGAAGATCAATGTAAGCAAGAAGGGGGAGTCTGTAGTTTTTTGACCTGCTATCACCCTTATTACATCTTTGGAAGGTGTTCAACATTTATGGTTTGCTGTAAAAAGTAAGTTCTAAAGTCAAACACTCAGGAATTGTCCATCTGCTTGCTTGGCCGAAATAGATACGCTGTTCACTTTGTATCCGTACTGCTGGATAGCACCCTCCTGCATCCATGCTGAGAGGCAAAGGCCAGGGGAGGAGAGTTTAAAGTTCCTTGGTAAAGCTGCTTGAGCCTGCCCTGTGCCGGGCTGAAGAAGCCCAAATTCAGCCAGCACCTTCCCAGCCCCCGTCAGCCCCGTGAGATCGGACCGGGGACTTTCATGAAGACTTTCCCATGCTGTTGGAAACTGAAGTTTGATCTTTGTGTAGTGTGAGGCACAGGACCATCTCCTTGAGGTTTCTAAAGAGCCTTGGATTCCAGACTGCAATCACTAAGGAAAGCACATGTCCAAGTCATCTGCAATAAATACTGGGAGGAGGGGTTGCCCAGTAATTTCCTACAGGTCCTTATACTAGAAATGGCAGAGAGGCTGGAGGTAGACAAAGAGGGAATGTAAGAAAGAAATACTGGTGACCATATACTGTGCTTTTCTTATGCAGGAAACCGTGATGAATCCCTGGACTTTCTGAGCAGGTTGCCTGCCCCTCTGGCTGCTGGAACCATCTCGTGATGTCCTCTCCCCATCCTGCCTCTGCCATCCCAAGGCAGTGTGACAGCAGGAGTGGAAGTTCTGCTCCTGCTGGGTGCTCATGGGTTGGAGATATCCCATCATGGGCCTGGTGTTGCTTGGGTAGAGTCTGCTTTTTCCAGCTTGAATAAAGACATGTAGTTTCACAGAATCACAGAATCACTGACTGGTTAAGGCTGGAACGGACCTCTGGAGGTCATCTGGTTCAACCCTCCCTGCTCAAGTTGGCCATCCAGAGCTGGTTGTTGAGGCCTGTGTCCAGATGGTTTTTAAATAGAGACTCCACAATTTACCTGGGAAACCTGTGCCAGTGCTCAGTTCACCCTCACAGTAAAAAAGTATTTCCTGGTGTTCAGAGGGAAAACTCCTGTGTTTCAGGGTGTGCCCACAGCCTCTGGTCATGGCACTGAGCACCACCAAAAAGAGCCTGGCTGTGTCCTCTTTGCACACTCCCTTCAGGTATTTATATACATTGGTAAGATCCCTCCAGAGGCTTCTCTTCTCCAGACTGAACAGTCCCAGCCTTTTCTCGTAGGACAAGTGCTCCAGTTCCTTCATTATCATAGTAGTCTTTTGTTGGACTCTTCCCAGTACCTCCATGCCTATTTTGGACTGGGGAGCCCAGAACTGGACACAGTCCTCCAGGTGTGACCTCAGGAGCATTGAGTAGATGGGAAGGATCACCTCCCTCATCCTGCTGGCAATAGTTGATCTAAGGCAGCCCAAGATTCTTTTGGGATAACCTTTGCCACAAAGGCCCATTGCTGGCTTATATTCAGCCTGGTGTCCACCAGGACCCCCAGTTTCTTCCTGCAAAGCTGCTTCTCAGCTGTGTGGCCCCAGCATATACTGGTGCATGGGGCTGTTCCTCCCCAGGTACAGGACACTGCACTTCTCTATGTTGAACTATCAACAGTTCCTGTCAGCCCATTTTGCTAGCCTGTTGAGGTCACTTTGGGTGGCAACACAACCCCTGGCATGTCAGCCGCATATCAGCACACAGTTTGGTGCCACCTGCAAGCTTGCTGGGGATAACCTATATCTTAAAGTTTTCTGGTTTCCAGGGAAGAAACAGGATGCCTCCTCCTCTTTTCCCATCTGGACACTATGAGACCAGCCTTGCCGCTCTCTGCCATCAGACACTGCCCTCAGCCCTTCTACAAACCAACGCACGAAGCTGTGCTGCTGCTGCTGCAGGTGAACATGTATGTTTGTCTATGTGCAGGTCTGCGTGTGACCAAAATACTTGTCAGGTAGCAGCGAGGCCAGGTGGTTCCATCTGGGGAGTCTGGCTTCGTAGCAGTGAGGCAGCTCCAGTTTTAAACTGGGAAGGCTGGTCAGCAAATTGTACAGCCAGGGTCAAAGCTAGCAAATAGCTCAAGCAAGGACCAGGGGAAATAAATTGACCTTAAAAGCTGCTCTCAAGTGATGAGTTCGGCTTATCACAGCTCTTTCTCATGCAGCACTGTTACACACAGCTCCATGTAAATTCTGGCTTTGAAAACAGACAGCTAAACCTCTCTGCAGTGAGCACAGAACATTCCCTGTATGTCTCCTGCGAGATGACCCTTGGACTCAAGGGTCCGAAGGCTTGAGGCTTTCCCTAGGAGGGATGTTCAGCTGTGTCGAGATGGCAAAAACTGTACCTCCATGCTCTTCTTCCTGATGGTACATATGAGTTTGCTTTTTGAGTAAGGCAGAAAATGAAAACCTTTTCTGACCCTTCTGTTCAATGACTCCATCACTCGGTAGAGTTTTGCTGCCAAGCTATATCCCTGAAGTCAAAACTGCAGACACTTTTTTAATGTTGTCGTGTGATTTGGAAAAATAAAGAGCATAGAGCCATCATCATAGTAAGTGAGAGCTGGATTAAGTTACCCAGTGAAACATGATGGAAACAAATACCAGCAAACAGAAGCCCAGCATCTCTGCCAAGTGCTGCATACCCAGCTGGAAAGCCAACGATGGCTGAAGGTGGCCTATTCCTCCACCAGAACAACCAGAGTCACTTCTTATGAAGACACACGTTCATGAATACACCCACACATTTACTCACAGGTGGATCACAATCATAGAGGCATTTTGTAGGAAGGGTGAGAGCAGCTAGTCTAGACTCAGGTTGTCTCCAGATGGATGGAGAGGAGAAGACACCCTGCTAACTCCCTGCAGGACTACCCATCTGATCCATGGGACCCCTCTGAAATGTAACCTTGAGGGGCAACTGGACAGCCAGCCTGGGAGATCTATTTCCCTCTAAATTCTACAAAGGTCTCTTTGGGGGTTGCCATGGCATCTGCTCAAGTGCTGATGAGGGCAAGGCAGGTCCCTCCCTGCTGTGTGGTGGGATGGGGTGTGGAGCAGCATAGCTCCCAGAAGGGCCTGCAACAAGGAGGGTTACAGTGTGATGGATCAATATGATGAGGAGTCTGGGACCTCCAGGAAGGGCAGTGCCCACCCAAGGGACATACTGCCCAGCACAGAACTCCGTAAGTATCTGCTACTGCTGGTGCCTGTGGCTGCCAAGGACAAGGACCAGAATAGGGGTGACATTTGGCCACTCATAACAAGCAGTATCCTGAGGCCAGAATTTTTGTCAAGGTAAAGATGGAGGCTTGAAAATCATCAAGAAATTTCGGTTTTTGAATTGTAGAGAAACCTCAACAGCTGGTGGCCAGCTACCCACAAACACCTGCTGTCTTGAGAAATAATGACACTTCCTGTCCTTCACTTCCACAGTGCACACTTCATTCCCAGACATGACTATCAAATGTCACATTGCCAAGCGGTGCCACTCAAGGGAGTATTAAGCATTTGGACAAGCTCAGGCAGAACTGCAGGAGGTGAAAGAGGGGCTGAGACAAGAAGTGTTTCAGTACCAAGTATTATGTGACCTGTGAAGTATGTATACCACACCTTCCACAACATATACCATGTGCAACACATTTGAGGGGGTTCAGTTCCTCTGATTTCATCTGGGTGGCCACAAACACAGCAGTGGCTAGGCTCCCATCACAAGCAATAGAGTCAGGAGAACCAACAGAATGGTGGGGATGGCTTCAGTTGCTTGGACATTGGCAGCAGTGCCATTTCTAGTTCTGTGTGGTATTCTGCCATGTGCTGCTGTGGAAGAGTCAAGACTGCTTGCAAGTCCAGTCTATTACAGGGTTGTAAAAGTTAAAATCTGTAACTTTAACTGTCATAAACCAGATCTTTTAAGGACCTTCTGCGTCTAGTTCAGTAACACCATTGAACACTGTTTAGTGTAGGAAATCCTACAAGGGACAGCAAGCTAGATGTTACATTTTTGTAATGCATTTGAGCTAGAAGTAAATATAATATAATAAACCTGGTTATCTGCTGGTTAAGTAATAGTTAACAACTGTGTTCTCTGTAAGCTAATTCCTTTGTATGTTTGCATTTCTCAGAAAAATTTATGACTTCTGTCATGTTGACAACCGAAAACACCCTGATGTTTTCTAGGCACAGATTTTCACTGCTTTGTGTCTGTTATGGTGTCTTTTTCCCAGTCTTGATACAGAGTGCTGGACTCGCTTCTGACTATAAGCCTCCTATGCATTCTCTTCACTTTTCTCTTTGCCGTGTCAGATAGAAAGCAAGTCTACAGCCTACACCAAAGAAGAAAAAAGACGAAATAAACATTTTGAGGCATTTTTCTAAAATCTGCCCTATCAGTTTTGAACTGCTTTTTGATGGCAGACAGAATCTAGCTGCTGTAAATGCACTGAGAAGAGTCCTGAAGCACGAGATTTTGTCTGAATGCATGGCCATGTTCCATGCTGAATACCTCCTCTGGATACGTTCCCTCTGAGAGCCATCAGTACCCTCTCAGCCCCCTTTGATGTATGAGCAAGCCCTGACAACTGTCCCACTGCATGACAGGGCCAGACAGTCTTCTAGCACCAGGCTGTGTCTACAACTTGTCCAGGCATGGATGCCCCCCAAACATGCATTTTCCAAAGATTTTGAGTTATGTTAACTATCACCATGACTTGAGTATAGGAAATCATGCCACAGAGGATTAGAAGTTGGGTGGGATACCTGAGGATAAATTTGTTCCCTGCTAGGAAGTGCAAAGAATAGTCATAGGACATATAACACTGCAAGAGGCAGGCAAACAGAATCGCCTCTTGAATGTTTCAGAAGTGTGTGTATCCCAAGAGAGAACTGAAGGGAGTGTGCCATATGGTGGAGGGAGTGGGAGAGGAGCTAATGAAGAGAGACCAGTATAATCTGTTCTCCACCTATTGTCTTTTATGCACCTTCTCAGAGGGACGGCTGGAAAATTCCACCAAAACTTACAACTGTTGCTGTGAAATTACAGGACAAACAACTTCTGGAGAGAAAAGAACTGCTATAAATTGTTGCAGTATTTAAAAAAAAAAAAAAAGAAAATAGGTTTACATCTTTCCTGAGATACTCACGAGTATCTTCCAGAAGCCAGAACACAGAGTCTTCACATGCTGATGTTTTAATGGATGGTAGGTGTCTGGGCTTCTAGCTATTTCTATTTCTCTTTCTCCAAGAAAATATTTCTGCATAGTAAGAAATAAAGGATTTTGGCATCTGAACATATCCCACCAAGGGAAACTGAGTCCTTTCAGTCAAACTGTCTCTTGGTACTGGAGGGTAAGGTCTTCAGTCCCTGTCTGTCTAGCCCTGGACAGCTATATGTCTCCGAAACACTCAAATTAAAGAGCAGCTGGCACAGTAAATTGTTGCCCTCTGGGGTTTGTGTGTCAAAACCCAGGTAGGATCATTGCCTTCAGCCCACGCAACAAACACCCATGTTTCAGCAATGTGAATGCTAAGCAAGAACAATTTATTTAAAAGGAGGGAAAGCAATGCAGAATATATTTAGATTTATTCTACATCATAAAGCTTCTTGGAATAAAAATGAGAGATGCATGAGGCTTTGTAGCAGGATGTGGTGGTTTTAGCAGTAAGGGTATTCAAAGCAAATTCCTAGGGTTGGGAGAAATTTTCATCGCTCTTGAATGGACACTC
This sequence comes from Falco naumanni, assembly GCF_017639655.2. NCBI lineage: Eukaryota > Metazoa > Chordata > Aves > Falconiformes > Falconidae > Falco > Falco naumanni. The sequence continues at coordinate 82,736,888 of NC_054059.1, forward strand.
CATGAAGTCTTTATACACGCCATGGCCTGCACAAAGAAAAAAAAAAAAAACTTCAGATTATCTTTCTGCTTGTATTCTCTCCCTACTTACTCTCAGTCCATGCATATTTTCCTCTTGGGTATAAATACTTTTCAAAATACCCTATGTCATGTGTAGTCATGCTGGGACAGCCCTGTGCACTCATACCTGTGAGTAAGAAGAGTGTTTTCCTATTGCTTCAGGAAAAGTAGGGAATTAAATTGATATCCTTTTATATCGTGGTGAATGCGTGAGTGAAATCCTGAGTGAAAATAGAAGGCTACCTTTCACATGATAATTTGTTTTTACAACACTGTCACGTGTTGTGCACACATTTGATGGCACTCTGCAGCATAACGGAATCCCCCCATAGAGCACAGCAACCCACTTCTACCAAACCCTGCTATTTTGCTCTGACATAGGAGCTGTAAAGTGGTCAAATGTTGCTGGGACAGCACAAGGCTGACATCTCCAACCATGCTTTATCTTTCTTGCTGGGGCAGATCATGGTGCACATATCAGGAGAAAAAGCACAGTGGAGCTCAACCTGCTTCAACATTTGACTGTCCTCACGGTGTAATAGGTTTTTTCCTTACATCCAGTCAATCTCAATAGCACCTTGGGGTTAAGGGAACAGGCAAAGTAGATTTGTCTGCTCATACTGCAGACAAGCCTTGGTGAATGTCAAACTCACAATTTGCAGCAGGAGCGGAACCCAAAGCATTTTCCAACTTTAATCATATGGAAGGGACATCTTCCAAAGTGACAGGACCCGTGTCTACAGAAAAGCATGTCCCGCCGGGGTGAAGACAAACCTGCAACAATAACAAAAAAAAATTCCTTCCCTCTCATTCTGCAAGGCAAGGCAAGCAGCCCTAACGCCAGCAGGGCTTCCCATTCCTTGAGCTGCCTTTACCACTAACTTGCCTTGAGGACTGGTGCCCAAATTTGGCCATATTGGAAGGCCATGTAAGAGGTGAGATTACAATGCAGGTCTACACCTTGCAGAGATGGGATCCTTAGCTCACAGTGCATCTAAATGTATAGCCTTCAAGTCCAGGTGGAGAATGATAGAAACCTCCTGACTCATTGTCCTTTACTTTATGGAAAAGTGTCATGGGTCCAGAGGCTTTAATATTGGCTCCTATCTGAAAAGAGTTGGCCAGGCTTCATTTTCATCTGCAATCCACTGCTGAGTGTGCTGTTATCCAAAGATCATGGCCACCACAGACACCATCTCAGGCATCTAAAACCAGAGCATTTAGCACAATCTTTTTAGGAAGACACAAAAGTGAAAAATCACTTTTCTTCAGAAGTTGTAATTTCTCCACCCTTGAAACCATTTTCATAGGGGAGCACAGGCAATGAGCTGTTTGACTAAATCCTGTTTGGTTTCTAGCAATTTTAACCAGTAGTGGTTAAAATGTGCTGGGAAGTTTACTTCAGGTGCACAAAAATCCCCTTCTAGCATCTATTTTCCATCTTACCTGGAGAAACCTGGAGTGCCAAAAAGAGGAGAGAAAAGAGCAGGTAAAGGATCTTCATGACCGCAGATTTGCTGTGTCACTGTAGGGAAAAGGACCAAGGAAGGTGTATGATAGACAGTCCCTGGGATCTACAGTCTTCTGAACTGTACAAATGCTTGTTAATCAAAATAGCATTTTTATTGCCCTTTTCTTCAAACTTTCAAAAATAACCAGTAATACCCATATGAAATCATGGCTGCTGTGCCAGCATTTCTGGGGAAAAGTTAATTTATACAGGGTAACATGCTTTCAGGATATGTGATCATTAAGTTATTTTAATAGTTTGATCACTCAGATTTCTTTCACACTTTGCAAGTAGTCTTTAGCCAAACTGCAATCATGATTTCATTTTTAGTTAAATGTTTTATCTAATACATAAACAACAGTAAGCAAAATAAGGTGAATATACAGTCAAACTTATAAACTTCAGAAATTTGCAATGCCTTCAATGAAAGAGTTCATAATTGAAATAATATCAGCAAAATGGGATTAGATAGCCTAGAAAGGGGCTTATGGATAAAGAAGTGGTATTTAATGTCATATATCTTGGCATTTGAGAATCTTCTGATCCATCAGAAATTATCTTCCCTTAAGCAAGGAAGGGAAATGAGGTTGTGCTGAGATGTCATATTTCTGCAAATGGAATGGTACAGCATGGCCAAAATCAGCTTTGAAATTAGTACTAAAAGTTTACACAAATTTCTATGTATTTGAAAATATCAGAAGAAACAATCAGGCAAAGTTAATAATTCTGAAAATGAAATAAAGTTCTTAACATAGAGCCACAGATATAAAAAACGATACTGGGTTCCATCAAAGACATTGCTAATTTCTCTGGACCACAGACCTCTAAAGTAACCTGACCGAGCCAGATTTTTCCCTAGGACTTAGTAAGCAGAGTATTTTTATCAAAGTATTCTAGGTATTAGCACATATTTGAACTACTTATTCAACAGGCAACGTGCAATTTCAGGAAAACTTAGATTAACCCTTTTTAGTAACCTAAAATTTAGGTTAATAATGCAGAGGTTTGGGGGGTTGTTTTGTGGAGGGGGTAGGTTTTGAGGAAAAGACAACAGCAGACATTGAAAGAAAGAAAGAAAAGAACTGAGAAGTTACCAGGTGTCAGGTAAGCCCAGAAGCCAAACAAGACCGGCTCTTGGTCCCTTCCCTCCAGAAGGCTTTGGCTGTAAGGTTTACAGCCTCTTTTATAATATGTTTCTTAGGGGGAGTGACAACTGCTTCCTCTTATCAGCCACACGTTGAGCCAATCAAAAAATCACCCGGTTTGGGGTTTTTTTTTTTGGTGACTTCTAATGCAACAAGAATCAAGTTGCTCTTCATTTCGCAGTGAAAAAGCAGGGTTTCTCTCTGAACCTATTGAAGCTTTTCTTCTGGAAAATCCTAGGTTACTCATGCAATACCTCTTGTGACACTCCAGTTTGTGTAAGATACGTTAAACCACCGTGGTATGTGACAAATGTCTTGGGACATACATTGAACTGTTCCTGCTTAACATAATCCATTGCAATACAAAACGTCTGTGTGCTTCCCTGCACTCCCAGTTACTTTATTTTCTGTTCTATAAATACAGAATATAAGAACACAGAATGGACTTAAGAAACTAAACCAGATGTCCATTGGCCTAGCGGCCAGTGGCCACTAAAGATGTCTAAGTAGAGAGCATAAAATGTACAGAAATAGGATAAGTGTATCATGGTTATGCCCCTGTACACCCTTCCAGCTGATGGAAAATACAGCAGTTTAGGGACATCCAGTGCCAAAGGCTGTCTCTGGACCCTCAGGCTGCAGAGCTCCTGACTGAGCATTCTTCTGTGACTCTGGCTGATCTTCTTGTACTTCTGGCCTCCACAGGACCTTCAGTTGATAATTCCACAAACTTATTATGCCTTAGGTAGCATTCATTTTCTGCTTATCTGCTCTCAGCCTGCTAGCTGATCATCTCTGCTTTTTCTGTCACGGGAAACAGCAAAGAAATACACCTTTTCCCCCTTTCTACATCACTACTGATGCTGTGGTCTTTTCTTACACTCCCCCTTGTCTGTCTATTTTCCCCTCAATAAAAAGAGGGATTCTGTCAACCACATCTGTCGAAGAAGTCTTCAAATGGATCCAGCCATTTCAGTGAATCATTCCTGTTGTACATTCATCTTATTTTTTTCAGTTCTGTTACAGCCTTCTGGGAATGGGCTGGCTAGAATTGTGTGCAATGTCCAAAACGCATCTTGCATTAGTGTACTCCCTAATCAAATTTATTTTTTTGTTTTCAGCTCCTCTCTCCACTTCAGTTTCTACCATTTGCCTTGCCTTTTTGCCCACAGGTGAACACTGACATTTCAGAGTGGTATCCACAGTGAAGTCTACAATTGCATTAGTGTAGTTTTGAAGTAACCCCCTGATGGTCCCGTGACTTCATGCTGATTCAGTTTGCAGTGAGCTTTTCATGTGTGCAAACTAGATGCCTTAAGAGGAAAGTGAACCAGAAGTTTTGCTTTGAAGGTACTCCAAAGGTACTCAAAGGTGCTCTGCTGCTTAGTGGGGCATGAACCAATGTGTGGTCTACACAACCTCAGGGTCCTGTAGAGTGTACATAACATTTCTTTCTTTTGGAAACCTGAGGAGTTTGGACTGGGTTATCATCCATTTGAGGAGAGGCTGAAGTACCTGTCTTTGTTCAGCTTGGAGAAGACATGGCAAAGGGTCATCTAACTGCAGTTCACAGCTACCTAATGGTAGCTATAGAGAAGATGGAGCCACACTCTTCTCAGGTGCGCAGTAGAAAGATGAGAGGTAACAAACACAAATTACAGTGAAAGAATTTCCAAATATAATGAAAAAAAAGCCTCTCACAATGATGGTCATCAAACACTGGAATGGGGGCCCAGAGAATTTATAGAATCTTGATAATCTCGTAGATATTCAAACTCAACTCTAAGCTCTAGGCAACCTGGTCTATCTTTGGAACTGGCTCTGTCTGGAAGGGTGGATAGACCAGACGGTCTCCAAACACCCATTCCAACTTACATTGTTTTTTGGTTTATTCACTAGCAAAATCCAAGTCAAACCGAACTCATAAATCAATATGATGAAGATTCGAGGAGCCTCGGCACAATCTCTAAGGTCTAGCGATCCTTTCCTTTATACTGATCTTCCATTGCACCAAGTCCCTTGCTGACACACCCAGTAACTATGCAAAGACACCAAAACTAAATACTTTTTCAAATCGTATTTGATTTTACATCTCACCTCAGGCAACAAACATTGTTCATGCAATATTTTAATATGACACCTGAAGTACACATAATAAGTTATGATACATTTGCTGTCTTGAATGACTCGTGTTTCTAATTGACCAAGATCACTGTGAATGACATCATGTCTTATGGATCATGTATTATCAAAGCAAAGCTGAAATATTTTAATTGCTTATTGGTTCTTTGGTTTGTGATTTTTTTCAATACTTTGATACTAATTTCTTAAGTATACAGAAGTTTACACATGTGCATACATGTACAGACACACATAGAGAGATATATGCATGTGAAAACATGCCTAAAAATTATTTCCCTTAAATACATACCCTGGTAATTGAGATAGGTTTTTTTATTTACTACCTATTTTTATAAGTAAGTGAACTGTTTCTGCAGTAGGAAAAACGATAGTTGAATTTCTGGTGTGTCTGTGAACTTCTGGCCATAAAGCAAAAAATGGATGGAATAAAACTGCAGAAGCTGCAGTTACTTCACAGCTTGCCAAGAGTTTGTGGTTACCTTGCCTGCCAACTGTTACTGTTACTCAACCTGATTCCTCAAGGAAACAAAGACGCATCGTTAATTTTTACCACGTCCGAGGTCCTATGTGCAAGTAATATCAAGGACGTGACTTCAAGGTTGAGCATTCTTGACACGGTTAATTATAAATTCTACATGGTTGCTCCCATCATTACCATAAAAATACCTGTGCCTGGACATAAAGAAGGGAGAAACAGAGGAGGGATGGAGCACGTTTGGTTGTCCAAAGCTCATAGTGGTGAGGCAGACCTTACAAAGATGTTGGTTTGTGGCTCTTAGGGTGGATAACCTTTCCATCCCCACCTGCAGCTCCTGTTCTTATAAGCAAGAGACTGCCAGTTTCATACATCAGGAGGAACATATCAATGTTTTGCCCTTCAAAATCTCAGCAGGTTTCTCCAGTGCCTTTTGCTGCTAGACCTGACTTACACCAGGACCACAGTAGTGCCACATGTTCCTTCACCCAGTGCATCTGGGTAAGAAAGTGCACGGGATCCAGCCCAGCTAAGCTGGGCAGCACCTCACAATAATTTGGCTCTTGACATTAGGTAATTCTTTCTACCCAAACTGTCATCTGCTTTCTCACCATTTTCAGTGCAGAGGGAAAGGGAATCTTTATGGAGAGTTTCCTTTTACTTTTTCTTCTGTTTTCTTGTTTCATCAAAGTTCAGAATATGATCTAGTTATGTTTCTCTCTATCTCCACAGCAAGTCTTAACTCCAACTTCTTCAAGTTGAAGTCCACTAACAATGCCACCCTCCCCCACTCATTTCAGGTCCAGTTCACCCAATCCTCTTTGGAAGAAAACAAATATTATGGTGGGGTCAGCATTTTATGTAATAAGACAGTGCTTAGAGCCCTGGCACATGAACTCATAGATGGAGCCTGAAGCACTGCTCTGCCAGATGCAGATGGGATACACTATTAAGGGAAGTGTCTTCCTGATGAGGCTGCAGTGTGTCGTGAGGAGAAATGTCTTTCTCTCTTTCTAAATCAAGATATTTGGGTAATTGTGCAAAGATCAGTTCCCAGAAATGAAGGAGGATCTTGTCTCTATCTTAGGAGTCTATATCTAGCACAGCAGATGAGGCAATTGGGAGCAAAAGGGAGAATCTCAAACTCTGCTCCTAATAGTTCTCTGGTGAAAGAAAAAGCAGCAAACATTAAGGAGGTCTTTTGGTGGTGTCAGCCCTGTTTCAAATGATACTACACGAAATACCTGTCTGTTGTTCCATCCTCACCTCAGGAGGATGATTTGCTCATGGTATTGAAGGCCCGGGGCATCTGGAAGCCATTGTATGCAGGTGTAGCTAGAACATCAGGACCAACAAAAGGCTAAGCTCTAGCAGCTTGCCAAATAGCAGATATTTTAGCGCGCTCCAAAGAGGAGATAGGTCACCTCCAACAGTGGTGGCTGGTGGCTTAGCTAACTACAGCCTGCCCCTCAGTTGTACAGTAACACCACCCCACAGTCTCCTTCATGTGCACTGAACTGAATTCTAACCATAGGGCATAATCAATGCACAGGAGATCAAAGTATTTTGATGCCACTATGGAGTGTATGGTACAGAAGTTCAGACTCCTCTAGATTAACTGCAGAAGCTGTTAGGAACAGTTGCACTGACAAAGTCAATCCACCAAAAGGAGGATAACCAGTATTTAGATGTTATTCTACAAGTGAATTTGCAAGACACATATTACATTGCAGTTAACAGATAAAGTTTTGACCCACATATAGATAATCTGAATCAATAATGAACGGATATGCAGTCATAAACTTCAAACAGTACACAAAAAGTATTTAATCAAGCTCAGGACTTTAACGATTATGTAATTTTCTTGAGTAACCAGGGAGAAATGATGAGATTAACATCTGTGTGAACAAACCTGCTCTCCATCTTGTTTTTGGCTTGAAAGCTAATTGAAGGTATCAGGGTACCAGGGCAGAGTCCAGCCAATTGGTCTAAGGACCACACTGTGGCTGGCAGGCATACAGTGTGTGTTCAAAGCTCCCTGGCACAAGCCATGTAGGCTACAGTTTCTAAAACCTGGAGAATCTCTGTAAACCAAATCATATTTTCTGGAGACAAATGGCAGGAGCAATCTCACCAAACTTCAGGTGTCCTAAAGGTAAGCATAAAAATCCAAGCTGTTTTCACTGCTCTTTCACTGCTCGGGGCCGTTGTGCTGGGCTGGTGGCGGTTGGCGGCGGGCCCGGGCCCGGAGGCCGGAGCCGATAGAGTGGGGGCCGAGGGGGCCGATTGCCGTCACCGGCGCCGCGGTGAGACCCGCTGGGTCCCGCCACCGCTGCGCCGCGCCGCCGGGCCTGGCCGGCTCAGCAGCCCGCGCTGCCGGTCACCGCGCCGCGGGGCGGGGGGGCTGGGCAGGGACCCCTGGAGCCCACCCGGGCCCGGCCCCTGTGGGTACAAAGGCCCGGGCTGCGGCCGCGGGGCAGCCAGAGACACTGCGCTGGGCAGAGGAGCTCGTACTTGTCTCTCGGAGCCCGGATACACAGCCCAGCCGTGTGTACCAGCAGCTCCGGGCAGAGACCCCTGGTGCAGTTCCACAGCTCCGGAGCCCTGCGGGCACCTTGGCGCTGCTACATCACCGCCTTCGTCTTCCTTACTTTCCTTTCTCTCAGCTCCTGCCAAAGCTGACGCTCTCCGTCCTCCTGCCATACCTCTCTCTTCAGACATTCTCCAGCCTCCTCTCCCACATCTCCCCTTTTTTGTTTGTTAATCGCGACAAGACAGAGGTGGTGTGGAGCTGGGTGACCATGACCTGATTTACATTATGATCAACTAAACGCTGAACAGAGGAAAAAAGGCATGGGAGACACAAGGCAAACATCAGTAAGGCGGTTAAGGCCGTTAGAATAAATCCTGCAATACTTTTGATCCACAGCCCAAAGTTTCCCAGCCATGAGAAGAGACCAAAGGCAACCCAGCCCTGGCTCTGCTGCAGATCTTTGTTCAAGGCTTTTAAGTTTTGTATGCTTTTGTGAGTTGATTCAGGGTGGTCACTCAGGTTCACGCAACACGTCCCATCCAAGTGTTCGCACCCATGTCCCTGTGCTAACAATCAAAAACCAATAGCAGCTCGGTTCTGCAGCGACGCATGACGGACAGAATCGACATCTGCTAATAATCCAGAAAGAGCAGTGTTTGTAGCATTACTTTCTGTAGCAAGCTAGCAGCCCAATTTATGAAGCGAGTTAAGAGCATGTACTATTCCTACGGAAGAGATTAGAGAAGCAAAAAATGTGTTGCGCTGCATTCCGGAACTCCACCTGAGAGTTACAGGTGGCTGTGAGTTCTGCGTTAGAAACATTCGACACGTGATGGGGTTGCGATTGCAAGAGGGCTGCAATGCCCGCTTGCAATCTTCATTGGCGTTATCATAGTGAGTTGTTTTAAACGCAGCCCCTGAGCTTCCTCATGCTCGACTTGTCCTTGCAAACTACTCTGAAGCCAATCAATGAAGTCAGCATAGGACCCTGCAAGACTGTGGTGAACGACTCACTAGAGGCTCGCCCAGACTCTGCTATCTTCCGGACTGCCTTAACAGCCGCTTCCTTAATCTGCAAATAGGCATCCCTGGGATGCCCTGTCTGAGTCGTGGGATCGGCATAATTATTTTCCCCAGCCAACTGCTCATAGTTAACGGCAATTCCCCGATTAAGGTTTTCCGTCAAGGCCACTACACATAGCTCACAAAAATCAGATAACCACATCATATACTGCGTCGGAGTTAGTACCATGCGAAGCAATGACCTCCAGTCACGCGGCGCAAGTGTCTAAGACTCTGCCATTGCTTCAAGAAGGGACATAGCAAACTAGTATGAATCCTCCCTTCCCGAACTGCTTTCCTTAACTCTTTAACAGCCTCACATTGCACAGGCTGCCACTCTGGAGGCTGATTTGGCTGAGAAAATACGGGACATGCCATAGCGACTCCCAAATCCCCTCGCTCAAGCGCTTCCCGCTTGCATTGCCAGCACCGATGCCTTGGACCCCCTTTCACCCTCCCTGAAAATACAGTCAGTGCATCAGGAGGGGGAGGAAAAAGGTCTGGTTCCTCTTCCAGATCTATAGGACCCTGGATCAAAAGGTTTCTCAGTGTCAATGGAATCACTGCCCAAGTTGTCCCGTTTCCGCACTTGGTCCTGTGTTGTGAGGGTCGCTGCAATCAGCAACAGGAGCTTTGGGGGCAGAGGAGGTGCAGATGGGAGTCACCATCGTTGATGCTGTGTTGAGAAGAGTCGCGCTGTCGGTGGAATTTACAGCTTCCCCTGGTTTAACACAGTTAGTAGAATTAGTCCACACTTGGCGAAGAGCAGTCAGAATTTGCCACCAAGGGGCTAAATGCATTCCCGCCACAAGACCCCCTCCGCGGCAGCACCATACAATCGTCTGATGAAGGTAGATGAATTCATTCTCATTTACAAGACTTCTCTGCCAGCAAGCCAGAAAATATCAAGGTAATTAAAAGCAATTTGTGAGGTGCTGACCCATTGCACATTCACTGAGTTTTAACATTGCTGCAAATTGCAGAGGCTTTTATGCTGTTGCAAAGGTGGGACACGAAGGAGACCTTGCTGCTTGCCTCCTCCCCATCACTTCCCAGAAAAGCATCCTCCTTGTGAAGACCAGAACACATTTTACAATGCACTCTGTTGCAGGAGAAGCAATGAAGGACCGGCTCAGGCCCAGCTCAGGCTGGGATGTGGACTCTCAGCAACGTATGTAAAAGGCCTCTAACAGAGTAAAAAAAAAACCAAAACCCCAAAGCATCTATGTCCTTTGGATTTACTACTTACTTGCAAGGGTTTAACGCTGGCTAATTACAAAGCCAAGGGTTTTCTGTAGACAGCATTTTACGGTCAGCTCAGAAACAGTTCTCTTCAGCCAGCCATGTTTTTCTCTATTGCCTGTAACAACCAAAACCCAGCATTTGCAATCCAGGTAAATAAGACTGATTGGTTATATGATGCTACGCCTTCCAACACTAGCCAAAAGTTACAGGTCTTGTAACAAAAACGTGTTTTTGTTACAGGTCTTGTAACAAAAACGTGTTTTTGTTACAGGTCTTGTAACAAAAACGTGTTTTTGTTACAGGTCTTGTAACAAAAACGTGTTTTTGTTACAGGTCTTGTAACAAAAACGTGTTTTTGTTACAGGTCTTGTAACAAAAACGTGTTTTTGTTACAGGTCTTGTAACAAAAACGTGTTTTTGTTACAGGTCTTGTAACAAAAAACGTGTTTTTGTTACAGGTCTTGTAACAAAAACGTGTTTTTGTTACAGGTCTTGTAACAAAAACGTGGTACAAGTGTGGGCTCCTTGAATCAGAAAAGAAAAAAAAAAAAAAAAAAGCCAAATTGTTACTGAGTCTGGATTGTGGGTAAAGAGCTGATGCAAAGGATCTCTTTAAGTCCTGATCTTTAGTCTCACTTCTAGCCCCATGCAGCTAACTAATTCAGCATTTTAGAAAACGGTATCTTTTAAGACAGAGAGGCTAAAAGCAGTCACTGGGGTGTTTATGAGGGCAACAGCAGTATTGCACTGCTGAATGCCCCTACGTATAAAAGATTTTGCATTTGTCCATGGCTCAGGAACACCTGATACATGCCCATTTGCTGTGCCAAAATCTTTGAGAAGCTATTATCTTGTTCCCCAGCATCTCAAAACTATATTTTGGACAAGAATTCTCTAGTTACAGTCTTGTGAAGGAAGATCCTCCAAAATGTGAATACAAAGTAAACAAAGGATTTGAGTCTGCGTAAGTTTGCAGAACAGCCAAAATGAAGTATCTGTTCTGTTTCATGAGATCCAGCACTACCTGGAGTACCAGTACGTTGACCATTTTATTCCTCATTTAAAAGAATGCCAGGAAATATCATTTATTGTGAGTGGCATCTCACTGTGTTACTGTACGTGAGAGATGGGTGAACTTTGCCCCATTTGCCTCTTCCTGCTTGTCAAAAAGCCATCAAACTGAACAAGGCTACTACAACCGACAAGTACGTTCAAACTGCTGCTAAAAAGCCAGGCTCAGTGAACACAGTGGAACATGGACACGCTCTAAGAACATCCTGAATATCTGCACAATTTGCTGTGCATGCCATCTCCTTTGCCAACTCATACGGACTGATTCTGCGGGGAGAACACAACCATCTTTGATGCATTAATCTGGCCCTTTTACGTTTCTCAATGTAAATGTAATTTTATTGTATTTGAAACACAAAAATCTGCTTCACATTTGGTCAAAACTTTTTCAGGGAAGTGGTTTGTCTTTTGAAACATGCCTAATTCATAAGACAGAATTGTTTGCAGGAGTGTTTTAAGCTCAGCGAAAGCATCATCAGACAGCATTTCTACTACAAACGTATCTCTGGTCAAGACACTCGCATCAAGTAACGAAGGCCTCAATTCACGCCCATGTTCTGCCTGTATTTAGATGATGCTCCCTCTGGCATTATCTTCTTTCTGTGAAGGAATTTTGGAAAAGGAGGGAAAAGTGGTAGCTGAGGTAAACTATAAACCCTGTAAAGAGTTTCAGCTTTACAAACAGGTGAAATACTTGTAAAAAATTTTTGCAAGATAGGATGGTGTTTTCTCTGCAGCAGTACGATGAATAGCAACTGTTTTTTACTGTTTTACTTTGGTACTGCACTATGAATTATCCTGAAGTAAAAAGCAAGAGGTAATACCTAAGGCCATCACATGTGCTAAGAGCAAGCATTGAGTCAGAAATTCCTTCAACAGTGCCATGATAGTAACAGTGTGTCTGAAATGCAACAAAACCACATAATTAATGACAAAATAAGACTGTTGGCTTCACATGCAAACTTATATTCTAACTAACCGTTCTATTTGCATGACATCAAGGCTGGCTGTTACAAATTTAGAGTTCCCTATTCTAAAAGTAATCCCAGCCTTCTTGGAGTAAAATATTACTTGACATGAGTACCTACAACAGTGTTTGGTCCCTTCGTTCTAGAAAACAACAGCTTTTTAGTTTAACCCATCACCATCATTTAGCAAAATATTTTCATCTACTTTGCTCATCCTGTTCTTAAACAGACTCCTCTCAAAGGCTTGATCTGAGAAGATCTCCCATGCACAAAGCACCCAATTAAGTCTCACTAAGCTCACATGCAGTTTAAAGTTGAAATTAAGTTCAACAGCATTTATAAGGTTTGTTTGATACAGGACCTAAAACCGACAGAGCTTTGGTGCTGCCATTGTACCTTTAATTGCAGAAATGCAACCTAATCAGGTAGCTCAAATTCAGTCTTGGCATAATCTCCTGGCATCTCCTTTCACACCCTGGAAAACAGTGGTGCTGTATCCCCATAAACAGCCCACTCCCCCGTAAGACACAGAACCTTACGTTTTGTATCGGTTAAACAGAAATGCTACAAATGTGAAAACGCACAAAAGCCTCTTTCCCAGCAAATATATTTTTCTTCTGTAGTTACATTACATGCATCACTCATTTTCCCTCCTACTGCCAAAAATGTCACCAGTTTTCACTGTCCTATTATAGAGATACGAAGACACTCAGAATTAATGGTTGTGCATTTGCTATCGCTTTGAAAATACATTTAGATGCACACACGTCCTTGTCATCTTCAGTTTTATCAAATGGTTCATGTGGCCTTCAATTCATAAAGCTTGGCTTCCCTGGTTTGAGGAAACTGATGCAATATTTTGTTATGTACAATACCTCGTTTTGTGACTGTGTTGCCTCCAGTTTCCCATTTCCCCCATATGTATACAGCATAAAGTCTTCACTAAGAAGCTTTCTGGAAACAAAAATAAACTACAGTTCTTTTAACAGTCTAGAAAGCAAGAAGAGTCAAGAATCTTGGTAAGTACTACATTCTGTTAGCACACTCATGCTAAATCATTATGAAAATCCACAGATGTGAAACAAGATACCTTAAAATGAGCTGCATTATTTGGAACATAAGTTATTTTGAAACATTTTAACTAAAATACCCCTAGAGTAGGATCTGAACAGACCGCGTTGCATCAGGGCCTGGACTATTACAGGCTCAGGAAAGAGAAACAACAATAACAGACAAATTTCCTCAAATACAACATGTTTAACAACCCTCCCCCCCCCCCCCCCCCCCCCCCCCCCCAATAAAAAGCTAACACTGAACTGAATTTGAATTGTCCATAAGGATTTTCTGAAATGTACTATATTGTGCTGCTAATAAAAAATTAATTGAAATAAATTTCTTCATAACAAGAAAAAATATTACTCCCTTCTATTTGTATCATAACAGAGACAATGTTTAAGAGTAACTTTGTAATTACTACAACCTGCCATTTAAATGTTTTCCTCTGGGTTTTTTCAGTACAAAAATACTCCCCTGTATGCAATTAACTCCCAAGACGGTATGATTCCTTAGAACACTCCATCACATACTTATTTTTCTTCAGTTTTAGAAGATACGTTCCATTTCTGGTTTTAATTGAGTAAGAAAGATTGTCATCTGAATGCTCCTGGAAACAGAACAAAAGATACCACTTAATCAGGTGGTTTTTCTACTTGGTTGTGTCCCTTCCATGTTTTGTTGGAGAAGAGCAGTCCAGCTACTACGTATGATTTAAGTGTCTACCAAAACACAGATTCCTAACCCTCATGCCTTCTATATTTTGGCCTCAGCAGCACACTTTATGTTCTTCCCTGTGGAAAGTTTAAATTCTATTACCGTATAAATTTTCACTTGGAAGGCAGAAGGGCACGGCCCATGTATGCACTCCTTGTCCAATGACCACACCGTGTTTCCTGACACTCCTTATGTTAATCATTGGTAGCCGGATGAACAACTCACAGATTCTACCTTAATTGGTTTGCACAAAGATGACTAATGTTATTTCATTAACAGTCACTTCAGTAATGGACTCGTTACCTAGCACAAAAGAGAGTTACCTCAGAACTGAAGAATTAAGGCTCAGATCTTTCTCTTTTAACTCACTCATTTGTTTAACTTGTGCGACTCTGTGGGACCGTTTCTACAAAGCAAGCACCAGCCCTTTAGGTGCTACATGGCTGAAATCCTCCGGTTATCCAAAGGCCAGGTTCCATGAGTAAAATAACACATACAGCATGGTTCAAGTTCAACATCTAATCCAGCTCAGAGGAAATGGAAATAGTCTTTATGTTCCTTCTCCCTCCTGTTTTATAAGGCTGTTAACAGCACTAGAAGCTTGAAAGGTGCTAGCTTGGACCGAAATCCCAGACATTTGGGGAACAAATATACTCAACACTAGTTGAAAACACTAAGAATCTAAAGAATGAGTGCAGGGCACATTTCTTCACAAAAATATGTATACTATACATTGCGTGTGTGTGTGTAATACAGGGCAGTATCAGGAAGAACAGCTACATCAGAAGAAAAAATCAGGTAGAATGACAAACCTCATGAAAAAATGGGTGATGTTTCTCTCTGCCTGTCAGACTTCGAGGAATAATTATTTCTAATGTAGAAAGTCTGGATGTCTGTTCAGAAGATACACCTAAAAAAAAAGTTTGAAATGTCTAAAGAATCAGAAAGGGTAAGTAAGCTGTTACGTTGGCAGCTGCACAGTGGTGATTGCCGAAAGACCATTCTAATCTGGCTGTAAATGGAGAAAGAGTAATTTCACCAGTACAGGACCTGACTGCCCATGCTTCAGTTTGGGCTGCTCTGTGCCAGAGCTCTTGGATTATGCTTGGAATGTCTCAGAAATCAACATTTTGATTCATGGCCATGTTAATCTTAATTTCTGAGTGTTTAAAATGTGGCCTCATGCCGTTTTGACTGTACTCAAGGTTACACCACTCCAAACAACTGATGTAAAGTGCTAAAACCTGCAAATCCAAGCAAAACTTTTCTTTAACAGGGTGTTCAAAACTGGCTGGCAATCTTGGCTTTGACTCTTGGTCTTAGTTACATTATAAGCTTGGATAATAGGTCAGACTCTTCTCATTCCTTCGTATAGACAGTATCAAACCAAATAGATTAGTCTTTTAAAAAATAAACCCCTCAATGAATATGACACTAACATAATAGAGAATTCCAAGAACAAGAAAAATTAAAATAAAATAAATAGATGCCTTCCTGTATTCAGTGTATGTTTTGATAGTGACGAAGAAAGTTTAGGAATAGTCAAATTGATTAAAAAAAATTAACTTCAGGTTAAAGCTGGGTTCTTCTGAAGCACATAAAGAAACACTATCACATGATTTAAACAATCTTAATTCTCACTTATTCTGGATTATTAATTTTGTAATTTTGTCTATAATTTTCGAAACATTTTTTTTCTCCCATGACTTACGCTTTTAACCTGATGTACGACAAAAAAATTATACAGCTGCCATCTCTGCCCACCTATCTGTGCCATCACAGTAATTTTTTAAGTAGCTGGCCAGTTAAAATTAACTGCAAGAGATGCAAACATCTCAAATGGAATTCAGTTCCTTCAAGCTTTGTGAAATCACCTTGTTGGTGCCAGGAATACTGTGCTGATCCGTAAATCTACAGCAGGGCTCTCTAGGCGTGGCTGGCACAATGGACCTGGTGTAATTGTATGGTACGATTGTTTTCAACAGTGGGTCCAACTTTGCCAGGATATTTCAGAACTTGTTAGACAGATAATTGGAGAATATTGTATCTCCAGGAGAATAATTTCAGTCCCTAAATACACTGGGGGATGTTTCTTACTTTCTTCAACTACTTCGAGTTGCTGTTAGGTCCTGCACTTGCTCTTCTCCCTCTTGATCATACTTCTACTTCTTTCGGCCCTTTCCTTGATTAAATCAACTCTCCCTTCAGCCCTCTCGTTCCACATAAATGCCTTTACTCGTATTCCTTCCCCCCTTGCCCTGAATGAGGAATACTTGCAGCTGTCCTCTGGATATAATTCTGCCGCCCACTGCATGTATAGTCTTGGCTCACCATGCTGCCTCCTGCCATCACCTAACGCTGCATTTTGTTTGTTCAAGTGACAGTCAAACCTTTGCAAAAGGTTTGTGGCCATTTAAATCATATCACAATTATCTCCAGAACATCATGCCAATGCAGGAAGCTAAAGATGAGAAGTCTTCCACATATCTGGTTTCAGGTAAGTGGTTTTATAAAGTCAAAACCAACCTCCAGTGACTTTAAAAAAAATTGCGTGAAATTGAATTCATCTTCCTTTTTCTTGTCAGCTCATCAGTCTGGTTTGAGTGTTGACTTTAATCAGCGGAGACACAACTGTTGCTATTAAACAGGCCACAGAATCAACAACATGGGTTTTAACAACAAAAGTGGTTTCTTCCCTCTTAAATTGTTCTTTCATAAGGAAACAAAGAGATTTCTTCTCATTTATGGCAGTACAAACTCACCCTCAGCCTCCCACGTTCCTGTGAAAGGAATTCACAATTGCAAAGAAGCCACGTAATCACCCATTCAAAGTGGGGAGGAGGATTCTCCAGTGTAATGATGATCTCTACCTATCAGGTAACATCAGCTAGCTGCAGGCTGCACATGTTTAACATTAAAGACTGCCATTGCAATCAAAATGTGGAAGTTGCTGTTAGTGAACAGGTCTGCAAAGAATATTGGCGCTCAGTATTTACTTCTGAATTTGCCCTTAATCTTCAGTAATTTCACTACCTAAATAACACAATCCATTCTGCTTCATGAGTTAAATGTGTGTTGAGCTAGCAGTGGAAACGCGGTTCTAACAATTTAAATTCTGACACCTGAAAGCAGGTCTTTAATGTGCATCATAAAAATATCACTTTCTGAGAAATATTTCGGTTCTTACAGCTAAATCTAAAATCTGAAGACAAATCATAAATGGAAATGAGTTAATGAGGCACTGAAACAGAACTGTAGGCATTTCCTTCACAATCCTGAAGAAGAAATCTTTTTCTACAGTCTGTACTATTGATGAAAGTGACAGTAACTGCAGTTGTCACCACCCGTGTCCTGTATGGAAGATGATGTATTTACCTACCTATACATCCTGGAGAAAAAAACCCACAACAAACACAAAGAGCTCAACTATAAAAAGGTTCAACACGTAATCTTTTCCAGACACCTTTTTCCCAAACAAGATTTTCTCAATTAGCAGGTCAGCTAATAGCCTAACAGCTGGGAAGAGCCATGACTCGATTTGAAAGGTGTGCATCGTTATGATCAGGACTGGAGCGTACAAGAAGACTTGGAGAAACTTTCTGAGTATGTAACAAAAGCTGAAAACTTACCTTTTATCCAAAAAGGTTTTCCAGTTAAAGTTAGTCCAAAAGTGAACAAAAAGAGGCTGTGTTTTAACATGATTAGGTTTGCTGGAGAAACTAGTACAGCATCTGAGCAGACTGTGTACCTGGCTCTTAGCTGCTCTGCACCAGGGAACTAGAGGAACAAGAACCGTCTGCTCCGATGGTAAACAACAGAAAAAGTACTCCGATACTTCGTCTCTGCTAAGGAAATGGGAAGTAAAATTTAATCCATTAGGCTTGCAAAATAACCTGGTTAGGCAGCTTAAGGCAAATAACAAGCAGCGTGTCCTTAAACGCTGATTGGAGAGAGGACCAACCCATGCTGGGATCAAACTGGTTTGTTCTAAAGGACTTTGATACCACAGTGAGATCATATGAGATTAGAAACATAAAATAGTGCTACCAACGTATACAATGTTTAGGATGTTTAGACTGGCTATTATCAGCTCAGTTAAAAAACCTCTAGTGTAAAACAATCTACTGTTTGAAATTTCAGCTTGTTGTTCTCCATTTTTTCATCTTTACTTCAAAAATATCAAAAATACAATGTGTATGAATGCATGGAAATCCCATAAACATGTGGAAGTCCCCCAAACAGGGATCTTACCCAGCCCCTTCTATGTTAAAGATAATTCTCCTCACCAAAGTAATTTTGTGCAGCTCATTGCTCTTCCAGGATCAGAACAATCCTCCGAGGCATCCTGCAACCACATTGCCACCAAACGCAGAAAAGAAATGCCTCTAAACCAGGATGAATTTGCTATGTGTTTCCGAGGTGTCAAGCGCATTCAGAAACTCAAAAAGGAGACCGAGACAGCAGTTTTCGTTCTAAAACATTTACATTAATTAAATTTAATTTTAATTCATTCATTCATTCATTAAAACAGAGCAAATCCGTTTTTTCCATTGCCAGTAAATTACATCAAACAACGGCTTAAGTGAAAAAAAAAGGGGAGAACCGACTGCATCAGTAAATATTAGCTTGTACAAAGCCTGCTCAGATCCACTGCCCCGTTTGCACGGCCTAATTACGGCCCCTCAGCCGGGCACCCACCGAGGAAGGCGGCACCCGCGTCCCCGGGCGTTCGGCCGCCTCGCAGCGCTCCCTGCCCGGCAGCCGGGATCCTACTGGAAATGCGATGAATCCCATCTTTTATTTATCGCCTGTCTCCTATGCGGTGCACCGTCGGCGGGCGGCTCGGCGGGCCGGGCGCTCCCCGGGGCAGGCCCGGCGCTGGCACCTGCCGCACGCCGGGTGTGAGCTCGGACGCCTGGCGGACAGCGCCAGCACCGCCGCTCCCCCCGCCCCAGCCTTCGCTCCCCGCGGGAGGGCGACGGGACCCCGGCAAGGCCGATCCCGGGACGCGAGCCCCGGGCGGGGGTCACCGACCCGCCCCAGCCGCGCTCCCGCCGCCCGCGCATGCGCAGCCCCGCCGCCCGCCACCCCGGTGCAGGCGCCTTCCGCCCGCCCCGCCCCCGCCCCGCTCGGTTCCGGCCGCGGCGCAGCGATGGCGAGTGGCTCCGCGGCGGGGCTGGCGTCCGAGCCGTGCTGTGTGGCGGCGGGGTGCTCCTGGTCCTGCGCGCCGCCGGGCAGCCTGGCCCGGGCGCTCTGCCTGCGGCGGGAGGCGGCGAGGCCAGGTGAGGGTGGCGGCGGCCGGGACCCTCCGTCGGCCGGGGAGGGCCGCGCTGTCCCCCTGGGTCCCCTCGGGCGGCTGCGGCCAAGCGGGCGGCGTGAGGGGGCGCCGGGCTGGGCCGGGGTGGGCGGGAGCGAACCTGGGCCTGGCGGGGCAACGCGGCCGTGGCGCTTCCCCCCCGCAGCACCGAGGCCGTCGTCGTGGAGAGGCGGGCGGGCGGCGAGGCGCCCTGCGTGCTGCACCTGGAGTGCCGGCCCGGCGGCGCCGCCGAGATGGTCTCCGTCGGGATCCTGAGCGAGGCCCGCAACATGGAGGTGTACGTGGGCGAGGAGTACTGCGGCACCGGCCGCGGGCAGAGCCTGGGCGCCGCCCGCACCGCGGGGTGAGTGGGGCCCGGGGCGGGCGGCGGGTCGCTGCTGGGTGCCCAGCCAACGCGTCTGGCCCTTCTCTTACTGGCAGCCTCCTTGTCTGTGTGTCCGGGAGGTGCCGCGGCCGGTAAAGCCCCGGTGTCCGCCCGCGCCAGCCACCCGGTTGGGGCTTTCTCGGAGGTCTGAGCAAAAGTGGTTCATTGGGAGCGGGCACCGCCGGGGCTGGGGCCCCCGCTGCGCCCCCCGCGCCCCCCGTGCCTGCGCCGGTGCCGCCGCCTCGGTAGAGCCGGAGGGCTGCAGGCGTGCTGCCGCCAACTGCGTTCTGTTACTAGTGAAACGTTTGATGAAGTTACAAAGTGCCACTTTGAAATTGCGTTGCGTGAGACCACAGCAGGAGCTTAGGACAGGTGCTGTTTGCTCTTTCTGGATGACGGATGTGCTTGTCTCTTCAGCAGATCTCTTTTAGCTTATCTTTATCAAAAGATCTCTTGTCTCTTTGGTAAGTAGGCATTACCCACTTTTAAGGAGAAGAGAGAAAACAAAAAAAGGATTTGTTTTCCCCTTTAATACTTCCATGCTTTCTTAGGGGAATTAAGGCGGTGTGTTCTCTTCTGTTTTTAAGTCATTACATGGCACATCTGCTTAATTAGCTGAATAAAAACAGCTGATGCAGCCTCAGGGAAGATGCATGAATAATGTACTGAACCTCTAAAGCTTCACTAGCAGATAATGTAAGTAACACACAAAGCCATTTTTATACACTATCCACGAAGATTCAGTATGAGTTGCATATAAGCGTTAAAACTGCTATACCACATTAGAAATATTTTCCAGTCACTCATGTTTCTTATCAAAATATTTACTGATACAGAGTATTTCTAAAGAAAAAAGTACTTTATGTAGTGATGTCACAGCTCATTTATTTTATTTTTCTAGCGAAACTGACAAGGTTACTTTATACAAAAAGTACCTGAAGTTCGAATGCCCTGCAGCCTCCTGTAGAATTAAGGTAGGGACCTGAACAGAATTGTTCTATTTTTCTTCATCTTTTTAATCACTTAGTCGACTAAATTGCATTGCTCTTAGTCAAATTATTGGTTTTACACACTTTGGTTTGTATAGTCACTTAAAAATCAGTTAGATGGCGCTTCGTCTTGAAAGCAGAGTTCTCCTTTTAAATTTGGATTACAGATTTCTTTTTATGAAGACAATATTTATATGAGACAGAGAATGCAGTCTTACAGGAAAAAGCTTCATAAACCAGATAAACTGCAGATACTCAATAGTTGCTGTGTAATTGGAACTGTGAACTCTGATGCAGTTAAATAACCGTATGAAAAACTGTGTGGCCACTACTCTAAGTGCTTAAAGATCAAGGCCTGATTCATCTTTAGGTCATGCAGTCACCGCTGTTCCAGTCAAGAGCTTTCTGAAAAGTAATAGCAAGGAGAAATCTGCTTAATTTCCCTGGAAAAGAGTTCAATATTGTTTTTTCCCAAAACTCAAGAGTAATGCATTGTCCCATTCATATAAAGAAAACATGAAACTAATTTTCCTAACCAAAGTATTTTTTTTCCTTCTTGCAATAGCTGCTCTCCATTGGTGAGAAACAAAGAGTACTCATCAGTAAAATAATTGTACAAGTGAAAACGGTGTCTGCAAAACTAGCAACTGATATTCCTTCACTAGGCTCAAGTATAGATCTAGACAGAGTGCAAACTATAATGGAATCTATGGGATCCAAGTTGTCTCCGGGTGCTCAGCAGCTCATGGACATGGTTCGATGTCAGCAGAAAGTAAGTTGCTGTGCTTTTTTCCATAAACATAAATAGTACAGATCTGTGACCTTACCTTCTGTAACTTTTAAGCATGTTCTAAACTGATTTGGTGAGAAAGATTGTTGATGATGTTTTTTTTTTTAACCCACACCCTCTGCCATTTTAATCCTGGTTTAGCTGTTGCCACTCTTAAATTAGTGCAATGAATAAAGATTGTGTGCTCAAGGAATTGCTGTGCATACACAAAATCCAGAGTTAAGAACTCGGTATCATCATATCACTGCCACCCTACTCCTCTTCTGTGTGTTTCCATTGTCACTACTTGTCAAGGATGGTGGGCATGTTCCCTGTAATGGTTGGGGTGTAGGTTGATGGGTTGGCTTGTCTCCTTTATGGCTGTTAAAAGGATGTCCCCTTCAACTAGAGAGAAGATGCTCATACAGAGTATTTATTTGATTTAGATCCTAATCCTGCAAAGTGGGCTGTTTCCACAGAATCCTGAATCCATCCGATGTTAATAAACTTGGGGATATAGCGTAGTAAAAATGAAGTCGTAAAGCTGTTTTGCTACTTTGAGACTGACAAGATAATTAACGCATAGTAGGTACAGGGAAAATATTTTCCTGTGCTCTTCCTTAATAATATAATTCAGAACTACTTCCCAAATCTCTGCATCACAATGGTAGAATGCTGACTTACAAAGTCTCTCTTATTATTGTATAATTTTCAGTATATTTTGATACTTAAATGTTAATAATTTTTTTTTTCTTCCTATCAAAACAGTTTATCTCTTGAAGACAAATTTAACTGGATCTTTGGGAAAAATTCAGACCTTGGAGGTGATCATGCAATAGATGGATTGCGCAGTGCAGCAATTCAGACATCACGAGACCAATCAGCTGCTGAACCTGTGCCTGTTAAAAATCATTTAACAAGTGAAACAGTGTATGAACACTTAAAAATAAGTCATGATCTGAACTCGCAGGTACCTGAAAGAGGGAATACTCTTGATTCTGAAAGACTTGCTGCTCAGCAAAATACAGTTGACCTCAGAAATGATTTTAAAGTCATGGGATCTTTGCATATGCAGGAACAAGGGAGTAAACCCCCAAATGTAGCTGTTCCACAGGTGCTTCTTCCTTTTCTTCAAAACTTAGGTAGTCAGGTGAATCATCTTCGGTTAAAAGATGGCGATAGGCATTTTGGTAAAAATGCAGTGACTGAAGAGGAAGGCATTCAGTGTGTTGGGTAAGTTAAATTTGGTACACTTATTATAGTTGTTTGGCTATTTAATTGACAAGTTTAAAAAATAAACAAAATACATAATGTGGGTGTTTTATTCCCGTTAACAATAATAGTGACTCTTAAAATATGTGGTTTTGAAGGCTGTGTGGCGATGAACACGATTACAGTTAAATTTCCAGGTGAGCGGCTTGAATATATAGGAGTTTTTTCAGAAGAAATCAGGTCATTTGGTGTTACTAAACTTCTTTTGTTACATTTTTTGTATGTTTTTGTATGTTTGTATGTACAGGTCTTGTAACAAAAACGTGTTTTTGTTACAGGTCTTGTAACAAAAACGTGTTTTTGTTACAGGTCTTGTAACAAAAACGTGTTTTTGTTACAGGTCTTGTGCAGGAGCGGTCTGCAAACTAGGACCGTGCATGGCAATCAGTTAGCTGAGGGGAATTTGTTCGAGCTTGTCTAGACAACAATTAGCATGATGAGGCATGTTTGCAGAGCACAGGGGAGTGGGAGACGGCTGGCGCCAAGGAAAGGTAACACCTTGCTGTTAATTGCTGGTAGTTAACCACCAATCGGGGATTGCCTAGTATGCAAGGCTTAGCTTCAAGAACCAATCTGTTTAAAACGTGCAGCTTCTGAAAGTCTATAAAACCTCGTGCTTCTGTACAATAAATTGACATTTGCTTGCATCAAGCTGCGTCCCGTCTCTTCATTCGCCGCAAATTGGTGACCCCGACGTGATCCGTTTAAGGATCTGACGTGAAGGGCTCTCGAATCGCCTGTCTGAGCGACTTGCAGCGAATCCCACAGAACTTTGAATGATCTGCTGAAAGGAAGCAGGAGCCGGCCAGAAATCCCTCCGGAGTTGAGAGGTGAGCTGTGGGAAATCCGTAACGGGGAATCAGGCTTCGTCCCCAGAAAGAGACGTATATGGACTCATGAAGGGTCTTCTAGTCAGATCAGGGAGTCCGTGCCTCAGTTTCCTCAAATGGTGACCCCTATGGTGGTGTTCCGAAGCCTTGGAAGAATAAGGACGGAACTGGTCGATAAAAAAGACAGCTCGTGGAAGAGGGCTGCGTTCCGGAGGAGACGGCTTGGCTGAACTTGCTGTCTGGACCAGGCGGACAACCTAAACCCCGAGGATAACACCTGTATTCATCGAGACAGGTGAGCAGCCAAGAAACTTTAGAGACTTTGAAAGAATGAAAGTGTGCACATACAGCAGCCAATTGTATGATGCTGCCGCGGAGGGGAGCTCCGTGTCGGGAATGCATTTAGCATCTTGGTGGCAAATTCTGACTACTCTTTGCCAAGTGTGGACTAATTCTACTAACGGTGCTAAACCAGAGGAAGCTGTAAATTCCACCGACAGCACGACTCTTCTCAAGACACAGTCAGCGATGGCGATTCCGTCCACACCTCCTCTGCCCCCAAAGCTTCTGTCACTGATTGCAGCGACCCTCACAACACAGGACCAAGCACGGGAACAGGACAACTCGGACATTGATTCCATTGACACTGATAAACCTTTTGATCCAGGTCCTATAGATCTGGAAAAGGAGCTAGACCTTTCCCCCACCCCCTTGTCTCTCCTGATGCATTGATTGTATTTTTGGGGAGGGTGAAAGGGAGTCTGAGGGATTGGTGACAGGAATGCAAGTGGGAAACACTTCAGTGATGGGTTTTGGGAGTCGCTATGGCATGTTCAGTATTTTGTCAGACAAATCAACCTGCAGAGTGGCAGCCTGTGCAATACGAGGCTGTTAAAGGGTTAAGAAAAGCAGTGCGGGAAGGGAGGATTCATAATACATTTGCTATGTCCCTTCTTGAAGTGATGGCAGAGCCTTATACGCTCACACTGCATGATTGGAAGTCATTGCTTTGTATGGTACTAACTGATACAGTATATGATGTAGTTATTTGATTTTTGTGAGCTATGTGTAGTGGCCTTGATTGAAAACCTTAATCGGGGAAT